>NW_028261382.1:83663288-83710788 GCF_051295495.1 Thamnophis sirtalis
AAATCTGAGTTTCCCAAGCAACAAGACAAAACTATTTCCTTCAGTCCCCTCCCTCCCACCCCCATGACCAGTCCAAACCCAGCCAATGCTATGCCATGGGGATGTTTTGGGAATGCTGAAGTGTTTAGGTTAGTAACTTTTCACACTTGAAGATATCTAGCATGAACTGGTTCCACATTGATCTACTTTTCTTTAGTTGTCATTCCCCCTCACAAATTCCTACACAAAATTGCATACAGGTTTATTGCCCATTTGTCCTCCCCTCATGCCTCTCCCCACCAGGTGGGTTTCTGATGGTTCACTCCAGATTGGGCGAACTAGTATGGCAGCGACGGGAGGCTTCAGCCACCTGCCTGGATGCTTCTGCACATGCTCAGAAGCATCGCGAGAGCGAACCGGTAGTAAAATAAATTGAAACCCACCACTACCCTGCCCCCCTCCAGTGCTTTGATGACAGGACACCAGCTCGGCACTAAGCATAAACACAGCACTAAGCATAAACACATAAACACAGATTACCACAACTTCTGATCAGTTGTGTGGGATCCTCTTTGCTGCTTTTGCAGAGATGGTGCAAAAAACTTTATATATTCAGTACCAATTTGGCTACTTGGTTTGTTCACTGCTTGCCTTAGCCAACCAACAACATTGCTCATTGGCCCTCTTAAAGGAATCTGAACAAAAAAACATTGCCATCACTTTATTTTGGTTGTGTTACAATGCTTTAAATAACTGCAAAATGATAGTCAGTAGCAACAAACACACATATTTATATCTCCCTCTCCCCTCCCCCATTCATTTCCCTCAAGAAAATCCCAGAAAACGTCTCTTCTTCACCTGGCTGCAGTGACAAATCATTTATCCTACAGCAGTAGTTGTCAGTCTGTGGCTCGAGGACAACTGAGTGGCCATGATGTAATCACAGGTGGTCTGCAAAGGCTTGAAAAAAATGTTAGGATTTAAATCTTGTGTTAAGTCTTGGGAGTCCGTGGCCATAGTCTGTGCCACAAAAGCAGGGGCGGGTTTCAAAATATTTTACTACCGGTTCAGTCGGTGTGGATAGATGGGGGGGGGGCATGTGACTAAGTGGGTGTGGCCAACTTGATGTCACTTGCACACACTCTGTCACATGACCCCCTCACCAAGCCATGCCCACTGAAATGGTGGCAAAATGTTTTGACAGGAGAGAGGGCTCCAGACTCACTGGAGCTATGAGAGTGCCTGCAAACTACCCAGTAAGGAAAAATGTTTTTTGTCCTCCCCAGCCCCCAGGAACACTCTGCAGGCTTCAGCAGGGCTGGGGAAAGGCAAAAACATCCCTGTTTTTGTGAAAAATGGCTGGAAAATAGGCCAATTTTTTTTTGCAGAAATGGAAACATTTTTGCCTTTCTTCCGCCCTGCTGAAGCCTGCAGAGTGCTTCTTGGGACTAAAGGAAGGCAAAACGCCTCAGTTTTTGTGAAAATCGGCCAATCTCTGGGATCTCTCTGGGATTCTACAAATGGACACGAGCAGCAACCACCTCTACACAAAAGGTATTTGTTTGGGCTCCATGGTGAAGAAAAGGGTGAGAACCACTGTCCTACAGCAGACTTCCATGCATTCTGATGGTATATCAGGAATTGGAAAGTTATCAATGTAGAAAATGCATTATCTTTGCTGATCTACCTTAAGAATATCTTTTTTGCTTTTTACTAAAATCAACAGAGTTATCAGGAAGACAGAGACGTAGACATTTCTGGGGCAATTTGAAAAAGTTTCATAAGACTGAATCTCTGCTTCATCCTGAAAGGGAGATTTAAAACATCTAAAGTCCTCTAAAATGTAAAAAAAAAAAAAAAGGTAAATTTTTCCTCTGTCCAGTCAATAGTAATGGGGAATTTTAACTACCCTGATATCAACTGGGAAACAAACTCTGCACCAAGTGAAAGACCCAACAGGTTCCTAACAAACCTAGCAGACAACTTTGTTTCCCAAAAAAGTAGGGAAGGGAACAATGGGATCAACCATGTTGGACTTAATTCTCACTAACAGAGAGGAAATTATAGAAGGTGTTGAAGCTACAGGAAACTTGGAGGCAAGTGATCATGCAATATTGGAATTCAACATTATGCAAACACAAGTAGTAGAACAAAGTCAAACTAGAGTCTTGGATTTAAGAGAGCTAATTTCAATAAACTTAGAGAGAGCTTGGGAAGAATGAGAGTCCTCAAGAGAAAAACAACTCAAGAAGCTTGGGAAATTTTGAAAAATGAGATTACAAAAGCCCAGTCTAGCACAATACCAATGAAGAAGAAAAATAACAGCTCCCAAAAGAAACCAGCATGGCTGCATAAAAAACTCTCTGACAAATTGAAAGACAAAAAAGATAAGTATAAAAAGTGAAAAGAGGGGAACACAATTAAGGCAGAATATCAGCAAATAGCCCAAGCCTGTAAATATGAAATGAGGAAAGTTAAGGCTCACAATGAATAAAGGCTTGAGACAAAAGTAAAAAATAACAAAAAAAGCTTCTTCCAACATATTAAGAACAAGAAAAAAGTCAAGGAAACAATTGGTCCATTGATGGGAGACAGTGGCAAGAAGGTGACAAGCAACAGGGAGAAAGCAGAACTATTTAACTCATTTTTTTGCATCTGTCTTTACACAAAGGGAAAAAACAGTTCAACCTATCAAAAACAGCACCACAAAAATCAGATTAGAAACACAAATTGAAATAGGGAAGAAAATGGTAAGTGAGCACCTGTCTATCCTAAACATGTTCAAATCACCAGGACTGGATGCATTACATCCCAGGGTTCTGAAGGAACTGATGAACGAGATCTCAGAACCACTGAACTATCTCTTTCAAAGATCCTGGAGCACCGGGAACTGCCAGAGGACCTGAAAAGAGCTGATGTGGTTCCCATCTACAAAAAGGAAAAAAAAACTATACACCCATCAGCCTGACCTCAATACAAGGGAAGATTCTGGAAAAGATAATCAAGCAACAAATTAACGAACACCTAGAAGTAAACAAAGTAATAGCCAAAAGCCAACATGGGTGTCAAAAACAGATCATGTCAGACTAATCTTATTGCATTCTTTGACAAAGTGACAAAATTAGTAGACCAGAGGAATGCCATTGATATAATTTACTTGGACTTCAGTAAGGCATTTGATAAAGTAGACCATAACCTACTACTAGATAAAGTAGAAAAATGTGGGTTAGACAGCATCACCACCAGATGGATTCATAAGTGGTTGATCAACCGCACTCAGCATGTAGTCCTCAACTGAACTGCATCTACATGGAGGGAAGTATGCAGTGGAGTGCCCCAAGGCTCTGTTTTAGGCCAGTACTCTTCAACATCTTCATCAATGATTTGGATGAGGGGATAAATAGATAACTCATCAAATTTGCAGATGACACCAAGCTGGCAGGAATAGCCAACACTCCAGAAGACAGGCTTAAGATACTGAAGGATCTTGACAAACTTGAACATTGGGCACTATCTAACAAAATGAAATTAAATGGTGAAAAAAATAAGGTTCTACATTTAGGCAAGAAAAACAAAATGCATAGGTACAGTATATGTGGTACCTTGCTCAAGAGTAGTAATTGTGAGAGGGATCTTGGAATCCTAGTGGACAACCATTTAAATATGAGCCAGCAGTGTGCAGCAGCTGCCAAAAAACCCAACACGGTTCTAGGCTGCATAAACAGAGGGATAGAATCAAGATCACGTGAAGTGTTAATACCACTTTATAATGCCTTGGTAAGGCAACACTTGGAAAACTGCATTCGGTTTTGGTCACCACAATATAAAATAATGTGGAGACTCTAGAAAGAGTGGAGAGAAGAGCAACAAAGATGATTAGGGGACTGGAGGCTAAAACATATGAAGAATGGTTGCAGGAACTGGATATGTCTAGTTTAATGAAAAGAAGGACTGAGTGGAGACATTATAGCAGTGTTCCAATATCTCAGGGGCTGCCACAAAGAAGAGGGAGTCAAACTATTCTCCAAAGCACCTGAGGGCAGGACAAGAAGCAATGGGTGGAAACTAATCAAAGGAGAGAAGCAACTTAGAACTGAGGAGAAATTTCCTGACAGTTAGAACAATTAATCAGTGGAACAGAAGTTGCCTCCAGAAGTTGTGAATGCCCCAACACTGGAAGTCTTTAAGAAGATGTTGGATAGCCATTTATCTGAAACAGTATAGAGTTTCCTGCCTAGGCAGGGGGTTGGACTAGAAGACCTCCAAGGTCCCTTCCAACTCTGCTATTGTATTGTGTCTCCAACTTTAGGGGATCCTTCTCATCTCCATTTCTTAGCTGTGGGTGCCAACATTATCCAAAGACATTCCTGTGGTCATGTGGTCAGTATGACTGTATGCTGAAGGCACACATAAAGCTGTTAGCTTCTGCTTCGAAATGGTATCTATTTATTTACACACATTTGAATGTTTTCAAATTGATAGGTGAGCAGAAGCTGGGGCAAGGAATGGGAGCTCACTCTGTCATACTGTCTGTTGGTCTCGAACCCCAGCCATCAGCTTTCCAGTTAACAAGCTCAGCATCTTTAACTGCTGAGCCATTACATCTGTAAAAATCTTCTAGGACATTTTTTTAATTTATTTATCATATTTAGAGACAACCTGTCTCAATCATAGAATAACATTGGAAAAAAAGGACAATTGCAATTATTTCAACACAAAGGAACAAACTAAATTTATGAAAAATGGAGGAAAAAATTACACATTTGATTGACTTAATCATCTCTTCCAATTGTTTTTTGACACAAAGCACACATTGCCCTACACATAAGCCTTGAAAATGAGGGAAACATTCCTTACTTCTTAACTTAAATCCTTTAAAAAATTGCAGTAATTATTTCTCTCTCCAATATGTTAATGACAAAAGCAAAGTCATACTGCCAAGGTGGTAATAAATTGGATTAAAAGTAAAATTGGCTGTATAAGCAGGAATTTGGGCAGTATTAAACATGTTGGTAGGATTGTTTTGTCAAAAGCTAAAGGAATTAAAAATAGATACTGGCGCATCTACATACGGTAGACAAATGCAATCCAGGGGGAACTGTTATGCAGCTGTTAATCCAGTTTATATGTCAATGAATCTACTCAGCCACTCAGCAAATTGTAAAAACAGTCTGAAGAGATGAAAGGATTTCACACAAGCTATAAGAGGCTCCTAAAGACAGTGAAATTATCAGCATCTCAGAAAGAGGATCTACACTGCTTAAGTGAAATCTCTTTCAAGTCAGATTTGACCCCAGATGCCTTAGGTGGACACATCTGTGCTGTTACCTTGGCAACAAAACACATAATTTGCTATTGCTTTTTGGGAAACCTGTCTGTTTGCCTCTGCCTCTGTCTTTTTCTCTCTCTTTCTCCTATCTACCTATCATCTATCTCTATTTCTCTATCTACCTGCCTGCCACCTGCCTGCCTACCTACCTACCCACCCACCTGCCTACCTACCTACCTACGTACCTATTTGCCTTCCTACCAACCCACCCACCAGAGGTGGGTTCCTACCAGTTCGCACCAGTTAGGTAGAACCGGTTCGTCAAATCTACCGAACCAGTTAGAAGAGGTTCCACAAGTGGACCCGGAAAGCAGGCGACACCTACAGAAGAGGTTCCAAAAAATTTTGAAACCCACCATACACACACACACACACACAGAGACTCACACAGAGAGAGAAAGAGAAAGAAAAAGAAAGGAAGGAAGGAAGAAATAAAAAAATAAAAAAGAAAGAAAAAGAGAGAGAGAGATGAAAGAAAAAAAGGAAAAAGGGACAGAGAGACAAAAGGAAGGAAAGAAAGAGAGAGAGAGAGAGAGAGAGAGAGAGAGAGAGAGAGAGAGAACACATGGCCGGCAAGCCACTCCCACAAAGGAGGCCACAGCCACAGAGTAGGTTCGAAATTTTTTTGAAACCCACCACTGCCACCCACCCACCGATCTACCTGGATAATCTAAGTAAAAAAAAAAAACAACTTATATCCAAAAACTAACCAGGGCTGACCATGTTTAGCAGCCAAGTCCAGATACAATTGACCACCTACTGCTACCTGCTGAAATCTGCAATTGCTTGTTAACTGTGATCACTAAGCCATTTTACTGATTTTTGCATTCATTTTGTTAAAATATCAGATAATTGATCACAATTTCATTGAAGGAGGATAGATCAAAACTGAAATGTTGAAGGTAGTATTCTGGGATGAGCTAATGTTGATTAAAGCTCCTCCCCCCATGAAGAAGAGAAAGACTACTTGACATTTGTGTGCATTTATCATAGATTTTTTGTATTTACTGACATATTTGGGGTGTTTGGTTTTTCAAGAATTTTGGTTTGTACATATTTGAATTGGGAAGCCTTTTGAGAAACAGGAAAAGGTTGATTTCAAGCATGTAATTAAATATGAGTTTTCCAAATGGCATTCATGGAATTCAGCAACTGGAATTCACTTTCATTAGTTTTATTCACTAGTGTCCTTTAATTTATTGAGAATTAATTTTTTTTTTTTTTTTTTTTTGTAGTTTATTTATAGGCCGCCCTTTTCCCTGAGGGGACTCAGGGCGGCTTACAATCAAAAAAGGAAGGGGAGTGTAGGACAATCCAAGAAAAGAAATGTGCACAAAGTAAATTAGACAATAAAACTCAACATTCACTCAGCATTCGGGAGGGGCAAAATAAGATTATCCCCAGGCCTGACGGGTTAGCCAGTTCTTGAGGGCTGTACGGAAGGCCTGGACGGTGGTGAGGGTACGAATCTCCACGGGGAGATTGTTCCATAGTGTCGGAGCCGCAACAGAGAAGGCTCTCCTCCGAGTAGTCGCCAGTCGGCACTGACTGGCGGATGGAATACGGAGGAGGCCAGCTCTATGCGATCTGATGATCTTAATAATCCTTCTCTTGCAGAAAAATGTTTAAATGTCCACAATTGTGTCAAACTAATTAAGAATCATTGAGACTTTGCTTTGCCTGTTTTAAAGCAACTTCATTCTTGACACAAATAACTCTGAAGAAAGATATGAGCCTAGCAAAATATGAGAGGTGAAATTTAATTACAGAGCTAAAACCTGTATATATAATCTGTAGGTAATCAAACTTAATATATTCCTTTTTCAAGAAACCACTCCAATTTGTCCTTTTTCTTTTGTAGTTTTCTTTTGAGTTTTGAGACTCTTTAGATGTCCAGTTCTTCTGAATCTTTAGAACATATTTGAGACTGAGCCAAACTGTTTTTACTTTTTTTGTGTATTGAGACATTAGGATGCTAGGGTTTATGGTCATGTCTATATATTTAACAACCCAGAGTTTATAGATAATCATAAGCTAAAGTATTGTTCTTTCTAGCCATCACATCAGGTATCTCCATTAGGTTTATCTTAACAACCTAAGCAATCCTTGTAATTTACAGCAACCCATATTGTAGATATACCTAAGTGTCAGAGGAATATTTTAACCAAAGAACTATCAAACACCTAGGATTTGCTTTCATTTCAAACTGATGAATAGCTACCTCATATCTGCCCTTTCTTCCATGTCTAAGAAAATATTCTTTCTTCTCTAAAAAAAAAAAAAAGGAATGTAAAAAATACTATTGGTGTTCTCCATCTCTTAATCGCTTCTTTTTTCCTTTCTATATATTTGTGAACATTTTTCCAGTTTTCTATATTTTTAAAAAAACAAAACACAATTTGAGAGGCAATTGTTAAAAATGCCTCTTCCCAAATATCTTCACCATCACCATGCCAGCAAATCTATGTCATTCAAATCTCATTGATTTGTAACAATGAGCTATCAGAAATTCTTCAAGAGACCCATTTTCCTACATCAGAGTCCAGAGCAAGGGTGGGTTCCTGCCAGTTCTAATCTCTTCTCTAGAAGAGGTTCCACAAATCTACAGTGACATTTAGAACCAGTTCCAGTTCCCTCCCATCACCCATCCGCACATCATCAAGATGAAGAGCGAGAGGAATTCTGGGAGTTGAAGTCAACAAGTCATAAAGCTGTCAAGTTTGAACACCCCTGGGGTTTTGTTTTCTTTAGGGTTTGGGGTACGAAGGTCTTGTAACTTGACAGCTTTAAGACTTGTGTGCTTCAAATGCCAGAGTTCCTGAGCCAACATTTTGGTTGCTAAGCAAGAGCGTTGTTAAGTGAGTTTCACCACATTTTACAAGTTGGCCATGCCCACCCAGTCATATTACTGCCAAGTCACTCCCACCCGATCACATGGCTGGCAAGCCACTCCCATAAAGCAGGCCACACCTACAGAAGAGGTTCTAAAAATTTTTGAAACCCACCAATGGTCCAGAGGCTGACACATTGAATCAAGAATTCCCAATGATCTCCCTTGAAACACAAACCAGAAACATTACAAGTTCCGAAAGAACATTTTCAGAAATGGCTTTTAACCATTGAATGGTAAGAAAGCTCAGACACAAGAACAGATCACAACTGCCAAAGAGAAGTGTACCAGCCCTAACCTTAGAGAGATCAGCTGCCTTGGATAATAACACAGCCATTCAGGCATTATTTGCAAGCCTTCAGACCTGCTCACTTTCATATAGAAGGGAAATTTATATGCCATACCATAAGTTCTGCCCTGCCCCAGAAAACGAGCAAATATAATGGAAGAACTTTGCCAATGTTGAACGATCAACTGCCAACAACTTGAGTATATGGAATGGAATTTGCCTCGGGGAGCAACATAGTTTGATTTGGCATCAGAAAAGAAAAATCTATCATCTCAGCAAGGTTTATTTCATGGATTAATTCTGCTCTACAGTTTATTAAAAAATAATGTTTGGAAAATGAGGAAGCAGAGGACTCAGCCCTTTATTGCTGCTATGTCATCAAAGCCATTTCAAAGGCTTCTGATTATTTTCCCAATGACCATGGAAGGACGAAAGAATATTTTCTCACCCTAGAAGTCAATTTGAACCAATTGTGGATACAGAGCTTCCAAAAAAAACCCCAACTAAGGGATTATGGGAAAACACACAGATTTTCAGCTTCAGGTTATCCACTTGTAAGCTGGAATGATCCGTGACCCTACAAATGCCCGTCCGACAAATGCGCGCCGACAAAACCGCACCGACAAAACCGTGCCACGATAAAAAAACAACATAGTGGTACGCGAAAACAACGTTAGGGGTTAGGGTTATAACGTTTTCACGTCGCGGAATGTTGTTTGTTTCATTGCGGCGCGGTTTCATCGGCACGGTTTTGTCGACGCACATTTGTCGAGCGCGCATTTGTCGGTGAACCAAAATGATCAAGTACCATTGGATGTAAAATAACTTTCTCTGCCTGATAATTAAGAGACCATTCCAAACAAAGAATATTAGGATAAGTATGAGAATTATGTATGTTTATTCAAAAGCAACATATTGAAAAGAAACCTCCTTTGAATACAGAGGGTCTCAGTTTTAGTTCCCTGTCCCTTTCATTGAAAATTCTAAAGTAAGAAATAGTGAAAAAGTCCCACTGATGGTTCCTGAGAGCTCCCGTTGATCAGACTGGATAACAGAGGGAAAGGTAGGCAAATGAATTCACCTGGAAAAGGAAAGTATATCGGAAAATAATCCAAAAATCTGGAAGAAAGTAGATGAGAATTTCAGTAGGAAGATTTTTATAAGCAGCCACTCATAGTTGGTTACATTTTTTTCTTATGTCAATATTTTTACTCCCAAACAATATACATCACCTCTACCTGAAATTTCTCATCTTGGCAGGGTGCTATTACAAAACAGTAGTTAATTATATGTTTCTACTGTACATTTGGATTCAGTATCATATTAAATTGTCAAACTAAATTACTATTGTATATTTAGTTTATGCCAAAGATCATTTAGTTCAGTAACTAAGTTTGCCAATCTGAATTTGATGAAACATGACAGGGTACTAATTAGAGTAAAACTGGGGGGAAATCTATTTTTTTTTCCTTTTTGTAGGAAGCTTCAGTGACCCACACTGTCTATATATGTATTTAGACAAATATAGATAGGGACCCGTATTTAGACACATATAGACAGGGATCCGTATCACTGTTCCCTATTTGTATCTTTTTTTTTTTACATTTATGAATCTCCTGTACTTTTAAATAGGTAGCAAAAAGTGGCAGTGATAGATTTTGGAGATTCAATGAACTCCCACAGCACAGAGTTTATACTATAAATAATTTCCAGCATTGTACTTTTGTTGCCATTACTTTGCAATCTTTTGGGTTTTAGCCTTTTTAAAAAAACTAAAATGCCCTAAAAGTGCTTTTTCAAAAGGCAACTGGAGTTTCTTTGTTTTTTCTTGAAGACATTTTGCTTCTCATCCAAGAACCTTCTTCAGGTCTGACTGAAGCCCTCAAGAACTTCAGCCATAACTGAAAAAGCTTCTTGGATAAGAAGGAAAATGTCTTCAAGGAAAAACAAAGGAAGTCCAATTGCCTTTTAAAAAAATGACCTTTGGGACAACCATGATCTGGAATTTTCATAGACAAACCATTTAAGCATGGGATTCAAATAATTTAACAACCAGTTCTCTACCCTAATGATTTCTCCCAACAACCAGTTCACCAAACTGTTCAGAAAGTTAACAACCGGTTCTCCCGAAGTGGTGCGAATTGGCTGAATCCCACCTCTGGTGAAAGGTCTACTTCTTCTAATAAATTCATTACAGGGCAACTGAAGAGCATCTGAGGGTATCTTGCATTTCATCTTACAATCACCTCTACAGAATCTGAAACTTCCTTGACCCTGGCTGCCACACTTCAGTTCAATCCTTTCCTCATCAAGAAATTAGATCAGCAGGGTTAAGAAAGTCTTATCAGCAATGAGTCCCAGCCAAAGCAACTACCTCAGAAGAAGCAGAAGAAGAGGAAGGAGAAAACAATCCAGTGTTGTTCTAAAGCACATGGAGTAGTTTTTTTTTAAAGTCCCTTACTGTCTCAGAAATGGAGTTGAGATTTCAAAACAGGTAGGCCTTGATGTACAACAGTTCATTTAGTGACCTGTTGTGGCCCAGCAGGAGCCGTTGGAGCTCCAAACAGACTCTGACAGTGAGGGGCCTTATGAGTTGGCTCTGGAAGATGTGGAGGACCCTGGACAGGGTTCCGACTCTGAGCAGGGACCAGAGAGGCTGGTTGCCCATCAGGAGGCTCCTGAGGCATGGAGCAGCAGTGAAAGCCAAAGGGAGTATGCTCCTGGCGTCAGACCTTGGAGCAGTGGGGAGGAGACAAGGGAGTTGGTCCTGGACACCCGGCAACGGCGGGCAGATCGACGTAGAGAACAACTACGCAGGTACAGAAGATAATTGGACCCAGGTGGTTGTTATTAGGCTCCTCTCAAGATAGTATTTAAGGAGAGACTCTGGGAGGAGTCTGGTTGCAGGATTCAACTTAATTCTCAGTGGTGGAGAAGCTGTTATCTGTATCTGTCGGAGTCTAGGTTGCTGCCAAGGTTCTTTATCTGTTCGTCGTGCTTGGGCTTTCAGCCACCAAGATTTATGTTTCCTGCTAATAAAGTGTTGTGGCATTCCAGCTAAGCTTGTCTCGGCATTTGTTACTAGACGGAGGAGGGGGTCAGAACAGTGACCGTTCGATGTTACAGCAGCACTGAAAAAAGTGACCATTTTTCATACTTCCAACCATCGCAGCATCCCTGTGATCACATGATCAAAATTTAAATGCTTGGAAACTGACTCATATTTATGATGGTGGCAGTATCCCAGGGTCATGTGATCACCTTTTGTGACCTCCTGACCAGGAAGGGGAAAGTCAGATTCACTTAACAAACCTTGTTATTAACTCAACAACTGCAGTCATTCTCTTAACAAACCTGGCAAGAAAGGTCATAAAATGGAGTAAAAACTCACTTAACAAATATTTCACTTTAGCAGCAGAAATTTTGGACTCAATTGTGGTTGTAAATGAAGGACTACCTGTATTTTGTATTTTGTTACAAGTTTGGCTGTATCACTGGCCTTCAGTTTTTGTAAAAGCCAGAAACCTTTTCAGGTATAGTCTGCATTTGATCATTGGTCCCAAGAAATAGTTGTCTGAATCTTGTTACAAAACCATAGCATCTGGCCAGAGAATGCTGCGATAGAAGGATATTAGCTTTAAATCCTTAACTTCCTCTCTCTGGTACTTCTTGTTACAACCATTTTTCCCTCAAACAACTCAGTTCTAGTAGCACAGCCTATAAAAAGGAGAGGAAGGATAAAGTTTCCAAACCTCTGACCTGGAGATTCAATACTTTAATCTTACCTTCCACTATCTCCTTTAGATACAAATCTGATAATTGACAATTTGTGCAATCCCCCCCTCCTGTTTCCTACCTCTGGGTTAAACCTTAAATAGGCACAAGCTTATTTCAAGTTTCTGTATAACCTAATCTAAACTTTTCAGGGGGAAAATATTCTCATTTAATTACTATTATCTTCAGTGTAAACCCAACATTTCCTACTAGACTTCCCCCCCCTCTAGAACTATTCAAGAGAGTTAAACTCTGAATCTTACATCACATTCATGACAACCTCTTCTCCACTCCAGTTTTGGCAGAGTTTTTGATATGAAACAAAGAGACTTTATCTACCATTGCAAAGTTTAAAATAACAACGAAATGGGAACAGCGGGGTGGCAGTATGTCAAAACAACTCAGAAACTGGTCTGTCAGCAACTGAGAAGCATTGCATTTAAAAGGCACATTTTTAATTGTCTTTATTTTTTTTTAAAAAAAAGAGAGAAACAGAAGAACCTTCTAAGTTTAAAAAAAAAAGCATATTAATAGTGTGTGTTTATTTATATGAAAGTCCTAATATACTTTATAGAACTCACTGCCTGGAAAGTGGGCATAGCCTAAATTTGTTTCCCCTTTCCAAAAGTAAAATGCTAGATTCAACATTTGAGAATTGGAATTGTCTACCTTTGTAAAGCTTCATATTTTAATTTAACCTTCCGTACAGGAGACAATATGGACTATATTTTACACACAAAAAAGTGCACATCATGTACATGATTTAAGTTATTTTTAAGATTTTCCCATCCTCCATCCTTTCCTTCATCCATGCACATGTTTATGTTAATCAGATAGTTGAGATGATAGACAGACAGACAGACAGAGACAGACAGACAGACAGACATAGATAGATGTAAACACAGAGATAAAGAGTACAGGTCCTCCTCAACATGACCATAATTAAGCCCAAAAAGCAAGACATTTGTTAAGTGAGTTTTGCCCTATTTTACTACTTTTCTTGACAAAATTGTTAAGTGAATCACTGCAGTTGTTTAGTGATAGTTTTTAAGTCAGTCTGGCTTCCCCATTGACTTTGCTTGTCAGAAAGTCACAAAATGGGATTTTATGACTCCGGGACTAAGCATTTGTCATAAATATGTGCAAGTTTCCGAGCATCTGAAGTTTGATCATATCACCACAGGGATGCTGTAAGTTGTAAGTATGAAAAATGATCGTAAGTCACTTTTCTCAATGCTGTTGTAACTTTGAATGTAAGCAAATGGTTTTAAGTCGAGGACTACCTGTAGATAGATAGATAGATAGATAGATAGATAGATAGATAGATAGATAGATAGATAGATAGATAGATAGATAGAGACAGAGAGATAGAGATAAAAACCACAATATAATTAGTGAACAGTAAATTATCCACAGAAGCATTTGATGGCATCTTTAGAGAGAAATTCCTTTACTACGAACAGAAGCTGCTTTTTCTATGCTCTTACTGTAGCTGTTAGGTAAAGTGGAATTTTTTGCACAGTGTGCTTATCTAAAACATTTTTTTTATGTCTGAAGTTTTTTTTTTATTTTCGAGGAAAAGAATTAGGCTGGGTCTGCCAAGCATCAGAATGGAGATATTTGTTTCAAGTGATACTATGAATGAAGAGCAAATGAAGCTGGGAATGACACAGCAGAACCTCGGGCACTGCCAGGCTCCTGGGAAAAATAGCATTTCTGCTGGATATGAAATGCATTGCTGCATTGCCATGAGGAAGCTTTCTTTCTTTTTCTTTTTACAACTCCCTTAGCTTTGAATGGATGAAATTATTTTCTGTTGTGCTTTCTTCTCTCCTTTCCTCTCCCTACCCTCCCCCTCCCCCTCTCCCTTTTCCCCTTCTCTCTTTCTTTCTCCCTTCCTCCCTCCCTCTCCCTCTCTCTTAATCTCTGTCTTGGCATGCCTAGCGTGCTGTAAAACCTCCTGAATGTTAATAAAGAAATGGGCAGACCACTTAGGTGAGTTATCCATCCCCAATTCATTTTCAGTTAATTAATATTGTCATTCCCAAGAGGAGGAGAAATCTTCACTCTTTTGTAAATGAAAAGACAGAAGAAAAGAATCTATAATGATAAAAATAAATGATGTTGGATGTAAAGTAATTTTTTTCAGATTTTGTGTCTGTCGCGCTGATATAAATCCAGCCTTGAGTCTCTTTTTCTGGGGCAAGATCCAAAGGTCATCGAAAAAGAGGGGCAAGGTCAAGAACCATAGAGGAGAATGGGTGGGGGACTCAGGAGAACCTCTGTATTTTGCTGTCTAACACAGCTACTTGTTCTAATAGTAGGACCAGCTGTGCTGAAAATTAAAAACCATTCATAGTATCCCTTGTGGAATTGCCCATAGATTTTGCTCATAAATAGATTAATATCCTTCATCAAATGTAATTTAGAGGTGAGATAAATGTTAAAAAGAAATGGTGAGTAAGTGGGGACTAATTAAGGTATTATTTCCGGAAATGTCTGTCTCCTTCCTTCCTTCCTCCCTCCCTCCCTCCCTCCTTCCCTCCTCCTCTTCCTCCTTCTCCTCTTGCCTGCTTCTCTCTCTCATCCAGTTACACCTACAGCAAATCCTGATGATGCCTGAATGACAACATACCTGTGGTGGCATCGTCCCATAAGCTGTACCTTATATATCGAAACATCTAATGCAACTATGTAAAATGAAACAATGACATCATCCATACTACCTCTTTTGAGCCTCCATCCTTCAGTGGATGCCCATGTTTTACCTGTTGGTGAAGTTTGTTTGAACTGCAAAAAACGTATATTCAGGGTAGCCAATATTGATTTGGCATCCACTAGGGTTTGATTACTGGCAGCTCCGGCATTGGCCGACAGAATGGCACACATGCTGCAGTACTGGATGCCAGCTGCTTTGAGATCTGCACAAGATAGTCCACTGCCCTGGTAAGAAAAGTAAGAATTTTGTTTGTTTGATAATGTTAAATTATTGCTTTTTTTCATGCCTGAGGGGCATAATAGCCCAGAATGGAGCTTTCACCTCACAATCAGGAGGCTCTGAATTTGATCCTGGGTAACAGCAGATATTTTTCTCTCTGGGCACAAAGAGAAAATATCTACTGTGAACTCTCCATAGGCTTCAGGAAGGGCATCTCTACAGTAAATGCTCAGCTCCATTCAGTCATCTCGACTCCACCCTGAAGCAAGGGATTACAGGTCCATTAAAAGAAAAAAAATCCCCTTCATGGATTACTGCCTTGTCATGGCAAAGGGGTTTGCGTAGCTCAATGAAGCTATGGGCTGTGCGATGCAGAGCCACCCAAGACAGACAGTTCATAGCAGAGAGCTCTGACAAAATGTGATCCACTGGAGAAGGAAATGGCAACCCACTTCAATACCTTTGCCATGAAAACCCCATGGACAGTACCAAAAGGCAAAAAGATAGGATGCTGGAAGATGAGCCCCTCAGGTTGGAAGGTGTCAAATATGCTACTGGGGAAGAGCAGAGGGATAGTACTAGTAGCGCCTGAAAGAGTGAAGTGGCTGGGCCAAAGCTGAAAGGACACTCAGCTGTGGATGTATCTGGTGGTGAAAGGAAAGTCCAATGCTGTAAAGATCTATACTTCTTAGGAACCTGGAATGTAAGATCAATGAATCAAGGCAAGCCGGACGTGGTCAAACAAGAGATGACAAGACTGAACATCAACATCTTAGGAATCAGCGAACTAAAATGGACAGGAATGGGTGAATTTAATTCAGGTGACCATCAGGTATACTATTGCAGGCAAGAATCCCTCAGAAGAAATGGAGTAGCCTTCATAGTCAATAAAAGAATAGGAAAAGCAATACTGGGATACAATCCCCAAAATGACAGAATGATCTCAGTTCAAATCCAAGGCAAACCATCCAACATCACAGCAATCCAAGTCTATGCCCCAAACACCAGTGCTGAAGAGGATGAAATTGACCGGTTCTATGAAGCCCTACAGCACCTTATAGAATTAACACCAAAAAATGATGTCCTTGGAAAGCTAAAGTAGGAGGCCAAAAGATAACTGGAATAACAAGCAAGTTTGGCCTTGGAGTACAAAATGAAGCAGGGCACAGGCTGATAGAATTTTGTTAAGAGAATGCAATAGTCATAGCAAACACTCTTTTCCAACAACCCAAAGGATGACTCTACTCATGGACATCATCAGAGCCGAGGTGGCGCAGTGGTTAGAGTGCAGTACTGCAGGCTACTTTAGCTGACTGTTAGTTCGGCAGTTCGGCGGTTCAAATCTCACCGGCTCAGGGTTGACTCAGCCTTCCATCCTTCCGAGGTGGGTAAAATGAGGACCCGGATTGTTGTTGGGGGCAATATGCTGACTCTGTAAACCGCTTAGAGAGGGCTGAAAGCCCTATGAAGCGGTATATAAGTCTAACTGCTATTGCTATTGCTATCACCAGATGGTCAACACAGAAATCAGATTGATTATGTGCTCTGCAGCCAAAGATGGAGAAGCTCGATACAGTCCGTAAAAACAAGACCAGGAGCTGACTGTGGCTCAGATCATGATCTTCTCATTGCAAAATTTAGACTTAATTTGAAGAAAGTAGGGGAAAGCACTAGGCTACTCAGGTATGAACTAAATCATATCCCTGATGAATATACAGTAGAGGTGGCAAATAGATTTAAGGAATTAGATCTGATAGACAGAGTGCCTAAAGAATAGCAATAGCATTTAGACTTATATACCGCTTCATAGGGCTTTCAGCCCTCTCTAAGCGGTTTACAGAGTCAGCATATCGCCCCCACAGTCTGGGTCCTCATTTCACCCACCTTGGAAGGATGGAAGGCTGAGTCAACCTTGAGCTGGTGAGATTAGAACCGCTGAACTGCAGATAACAGTCAGCTGAAGTGGCCTGCAGTACTGCACTCTACCCACTGCACCACCTCGGCTCTTCCACTATGGATGGAGGTTCACAACATGATACAAGAGATAGCAACTAAAACCATGCCAAAGAAAAAGAAATGCAAGAAAGCAAAATGGCTGTCTGAGGAAGCTTTTGAAATAGCTGAGGAAAGAAAGGATGCAAAAGGCAAGGGAGAAAGAGAAAGATAAACCCAACTGAATGCGGAATTCCAGAGAATAGCTAGAAGAGACAAGAATGCCTTCTTAAATAAACAGTGCAAAGAAATAGAAGAAAACAATAGAATAGGGAGGACCAGAGAGCTCTTCAAGAAAATTGGAGATATGAAGGGAACGTTTCATGCAAAGGTGGGCATGATAAAGGGCCAAAATGGTGGGGACCTAACAGATGCAGAAGAGATGAAGAAGAGGTGGCAAAAATTGCACCGAAGAGCTATACAAGAACATGCTTAATGTCCCTGATAACCACGATGGGGTGGTCACTGACCTCGAGCCAGACGTCCTAGAATGTGAAGTCAAATGAGCCTTAGAAAATCTGAGCAACAACAAAGCTAGTGGAGGTGACAGTATTTCAGCTGAGCTGTTCAAAATCTTAAAAGAAGAGTGCTACACTCAATTTGCCAGCAAATTTGAAAAACTCAACAGTGACCCCAGGATTGGAAAAAGTCAGTTTACATTCCAATTCCAAAGAAAGGAAGGAAAGGAAAAGCCACCATTGCACTCATTTCACATGTTAGTAAAGTTATGCTCAAAATCCTACAAGCTAGGCTCCAGCAATATGTGGCTCGAGAACTACCAAAAGTACAGGCAGGATTTCGAAGAGGCAGAAGAACTAGAGATCAAATTGCTGACATATGCTGGATCATGGAGAAAGCTAGGGAGTTCCAAAAAAACCCCAAAAACATCTACTTCTGCTTCATTGACTATGCTAAATCCTTTGATTGTGTGGATAACAACAAATTGTGGCAAGTTCTTAAAGAGATGGGAGTACCATCTTATTTATCTCTTGAGAAACCTATATGTGGGTCAAGAAGCAACAGTGAAAACTGGACATGAAACCACTGATTGGTTCAAAATTGGGAAAGGAGTCCAGAAAGGCTGTATAGTGTCACCCTGTAATATATATGCAGAGCACATCATGAGAAAGGCGGGGCTAGACAAATCAAAAGTTGAAATTAAGATTGCTGGGAGAAATTTCAACAACCTCAGATATGTAGATGGTACCACTCTAATGGCAGAAAGTGAAGGGGAACTAAAGAGCCTCTTGATGCAGGTGAAGAAGGAGAGTGCAAAAGTTGACTTGAAACTCAACATTAAGAAAACTAAGATCATGGCACCCAGCCCTCTCAATTCCTGGCAAATAGATGGGCAAGAAATGGAGGTAGTGACAGATTTTATTTTCCTGGGCTCCAAGATCACTACAGATGGGGACTGCATCCAAGAAATTAAAAGACTCTTGCTCCCGGGGAGGAAAGCTATGGCAAATTTAGACAGCATACTAAAAAGCAGAACAATCACCCTGTCAACAAAAGTGTGTATAGTCAAGGCTATGGTTTTCCCAGTTGCAATGTATGGCTGTGAAGTTTGGACCATAAGAAAGGCTGAACGACAGAGAATTGACACCTTTGAACTCTGGTGCTGGAGAAGACGCCTGCGAGTCCCTTGGACTGCAAGGTGATCAAACCGATCAGTCCTAGAGGAGATCAACTCTGACTGCTCTTTAAAAGGCCAGATCCTGAAGATGAAACTCAAATATTTTGGCCACTATACTAGTCTTCCTTTATTTATTTATCAGCACAAATAAAAAACACAAATATAACAAAGGCAACAGTAAAAATATTGGGTTTCTGTCTGGATGGACTCTTGTGACGAGCCTAATGACAGAGAGTGGAAGTGTGACCTTCCTCCCACACTTGGGCATACCAGGGGTTGTGACTTTAAAGTATATACCTCCCACCCTGGCTGGCTGATAAAAGGAGTCGTTCTCTGTAGCTCAAATGGTTAACTCCCTGCCTGGGAGGCAATAGAGCACAGGTTCGAATCCCAGTAAGGATATGGCTAGCTGATGAGAGCTAAATAGCTTGAAATAGATCTATACTAGTCTTCCTTTATTTATTTATCAGCACAAATAAAAAACATATATATGTGTGTGTGTGTGTGTGTGTGTGTGTACGCGCGCGCGCATGCGCGCGCACGCGCGCGCACGCGTGCACACGCCTGGGTGGCTTATAAGATGAGAACCATAAAACTAACAACACTAACACTAAAATTATATTCAATTTAATATAAACATTCCTAATAACATTTTGAAGAAACACGTGGATTCCTGAGATAAAAAAAGACAGAATAGTCTCCAAACTGTATAAATATGCAGCATATCCAATCAGCAAAAGCTATGGCACCTCAGAACAAAAACCAGATTCCTAGATTTTGGAATAGCAGATGTTCCTAGAAAAGTCCAGTTAGTTTAAAGCAGAAATCCAAGAAAGATATGGAAAATAGGTTAGACGCTACTTTCTTCAACTCTATTATCCTCCATCAATAAATGAAAATTGTATCCAGGAAAATGAACTCATATATTCTTCTGTCTAGAGACAGCTTCAATTGAGAGTGCAGGACTAAGAATCATATTGAGACTGAAGGTTCAATAAGGACAGATTTCTCCTTTGACAATCTGCACAGCTTTAAGACGTCTGCTGCATGAGATGGATAAAAAAAATATCCTATGCTTGGATGGAGTAGTTAAGCTTCCTTTTTGCTTTTCCAAAGCCGTCTCTGACTCTCTAATATTTGAATGCAAGTAAATTGGGGGAGAGAATGAGAGAGAGAGAGACAGACAGACAGACAGAAAAAATTACTGTTGTTGTTTTAAAAGAGCTCACCTTTCCACCAAAACAAGGGAGAGAGAGGAATGCTGTATTCTTGCTTCATCTACAGTGGTAAAGAAATTTGCCTTATTGCCCCATCCGATGATCCTCCCTTTCACTAAAAACACATTCATACCTTCAGTAAGTGAAGTTTTGGAAAATTGTTGATGAATTCCCATTCCCGTTCAAGGTATTCAATGCTGCCAACAAAGACGATGTCCTTCAACTCACTGAATGCATAGTTGCTAGCTCGCAGAGGCATCACAAAGTTGCGTAATCCAATCATGGTTGAAGTGGCATCTCCAAAAACACAGACTACAATGTGATCGTGCAAGACACCGGAAAACTTCTTTTTGAATTTCTAAATAAGATAAAACAGAGGGACTATGGAAATGAATTTGGTAAAATAGCAATGGAACTGAAAATACTAGAAAAGTTAGATTATGTAACCAGTGTTTGCAGAGAATGCACTGATTGTAACAACATGCAACCCTTTCACAAGATTTTGGTTAAATTTTCAACTAGGTAACATACTCAGAAAGAATGAAAGGAAGGAAGGAGGGAAGAAAGGAAGGGCTTTCTCTACTGCAATGCATCAAGGAGAGGCATGAGCTTCAGAGAGAGGTAGTAACCTGCATTGCTGACAATACAGACCTGATACCAGTCATGTTTAACACAAAGAATGGCAAAGAAAAGAAAATGTTTAACAAATCTGAAACCCTAAACATCTAAAGGGGAGAATCTAAGTTTCATGCTCTACATCTTGGGTCATATTTAGACATTGTGAATTGTGGTCCTGAGATGTAGCATACAAATGTTTATCCATCACTGCTATGTTCCTATTCTCATTGTCCTCCTGGTCCTAAAAATAGACATATGAAATTGGGAAGGTTTTATGTATAAAGTAGAATCTATCACCTCTTACAAGTTTAACATGTTAGCAGTTTACCCATCAAGAGATATCACTTGTGACTCATCATGTTGAATGGGATTTTGGTTCCACCACAAAACCGCGGACGACAAAATCGCGGTCGACGAAAGCGCGCATTTGACGTCATCACAGCGTGATGAAAACATCGCGCTGTGATCGAAAAATGTAAAAATAAAGCGAAAACCTTACCCTAACCCCCCCAAACCTAACCCTAAACCTAACCCTAACCCTAAACCTAACCCTTAACCTAACCCTAAATCTAACCCTAAACCTAACCGTTAACGTAACGCTAAACCTAACGCTAATCCTTAACCTAATGCTAAACGTAACCCTAACGCTCTAAACCTAACCCTAACCCTTAACCTAACCCTAACCCTAACCCTAACCCTAACCCTAACCCTAACCCTAACCCTAACCCTAACCCTTACCTTTATGTGAATCGGCTTGCTTTAATTTAATTTTTATTTCAATTTTTAATTTTTTTCATCGCGCTGTGATGACGTCAAATGCGCGCTTTCGTCGATCGCGCTTTTGTGGACCGCGGTTTTGATGGGTCACGGGGATTTTAACCAAATACTTAACATGAGAAATTTATTAAACTTGAGGTCACCATACCATTTTTTTTTTAAAAAAGCACGGACATCAAAAAAATCTAATTCTAGTCTATGGATTAGCTCTTAGAACTCAATACATTTATTATTTATAGCATAATCTTTGCAAAGCAAAAATATATACCTCAATCTCCTAGAAAAATCTAGACTATCCTTTGGTCCACTATAAGATGATTTGTACCTGTTCTGTCTATTATAGCCTTTTGTTATAGATTTCTGGGAACCTAATAATGTCATTAATGTGTCAGAAAGCATAATGGTGATTTGTCATACTGGGTATGTGACATGACAAGCTGACTGTACATAGGTGTGATGGAAGAAATCTTTAGATGATTGGAACATTCCCTATCAAGAACTGTCAAGCAAACATTCATTAAACCATTTCTTCGTAATGGTTTTATCTTTAAAGGAAAATAAAAGATTCATGTCAGGGAACTTTACTGATGAGTGATTAGAATCATTGCCAAATTAAATGATCATCTCTAACTAATTGGATTAGTTTAAATTGAATAATGAAATTTCAAGCTGTATTTAGTGGAACGTGCTTTAAATCCAATTATTAGTCTGTCAAGTGATGCTAAACAATGGAAATGATTCATTCTATAACCTTTTAATAGATGCTGGGGGTACAGGAGGAGAGCTAGTCTGATTAGAATATGAGACAAAAAGATGAATTTGCTATATTGAAGACAAAGATTAATGTGCATATTAAGTCTGATGGAAGAGGTTTGAACATAAATATCTTATCCCAAACTAAAGATGCTTCGAAATTTCTTCTTGGAATTTGGCACTCCAATGAATAATTTAAATAATAAGTTAATTTTTCTATATTATCGAGTTTATTGATAAAAGCTCCAATCAGCCAAATTACTGTGACCATGATAAACATTAACACCCAGTCATAGGAAGATAAATGGCCACGCAAAAAAGGTGCCAGGCTTTGAACTATCACGTCAGCAATGGACAATCCTGAATAGCATTTACACCCCATACTGTGGCTCCTCTCTGTATAAATGGGGCCTAGCATCCTCCCCTCAGTGTGTCTGTAGAATTTTTAAAATTTATATTTTAATGGCAGCCACTCAGACAAAAATTGTCTAGAAAGATCTTATTTCAACACTGGGTGAATAAGTATATGGTCTGTGTTCTGACCCCCCTCCGTACGGTGAGTCACGCCGACAGAAGATTACTGCTAGACAATTTATTCACATTAAATTAACACACCAACAAGACTTTGGCAGCAACCAGACTTCCACAGATAGGAAATATACACAAGAGCTTCTCCAGCTTTAGTATAATGGTTGTGGCCTGCAAAAAGCCTCCTCCCAAAGTCTCTTCTTATATACTCTCTTGGGAGGAGCCTAATCACAAGCACCTGGCCCCAATTATCTTCTATATCTCTGTAGTTGCTGTCGGCGCTTATCTGCCAGTCTTTGCCTGGCATCTGGGACCACCTCCCTTAGCTCCTCCCCACTGCTCCAGGGCCTAACATCAGGGACAAACTCCCTTTGGCTTTCACCATTGCTCTATGCCTCAGGTGCCTCCTGGTGGCCAACCAGCCTCTCTGGTCCCTGCTCAGAGTCTGAACCCTGTCCAGGGTCCTCCACATCTTCCAGAGCCGACTCATTGAGTCCCTCGCTATCGGAGTCTGTTTGCAGATCCAACGGCTCCTGCTGGGCCACAACAGGTCTGTATAATTGCACGTGTAAATAGCAGATGAGGTTACAAGCTTCAGGATTCTGCCCAATGATAGACAGGATATCACATTACTATTAATCTCTGACCTTTGTGCAGAATACTTTGAAGGTAGATCTAAGCATTGTAAAAGGACAACCTCAGGACTCTTTAGTTTCTTCTTGAAGGAGGCAGAAAAATGTAACTGGGAGGTTAAATTCCTCATTAAAAAACTTAGTTAAAAATATGGAAATTGCATGGAAGGAACTAATAAGCAAATACAAGCAAAAATGGCCTAACATAGAAATAGTTTCTACAAATTAAAAATAGGTTCTGTGATTTTAAAAAAGTAAATAATGCCCTGAATAAATTTAGATCATCTAGGTCCATTATTACCTACCAAGAGAGCCATTTCAAAAGGAACAGCTTCACACCAATGAAACATTCTTGTAGTATCCAATGCGCAAGAACCAGCTATTTCGTCTTCTTCTTCGTCTTCTAAATGTCTAGATGAACAAAATGACAGACTGTCATAGGATGACTAACATGGTGCCATCTAAGGTCTGAAGAATTACATAAATTCTTCAGATTTTCTTTACCAAAACAGGCTTACAGCATACAACTGGATGCAAAGAAAAAACAGAGGAAGGAGAACAGGCAGGCAAAAGTGAGAACAACATAGTTGGAAGATAAAAATAGGAAAGTGAGATACTTTGCTCTCATTTATGAATCAACTTGTTGAATAAAGTTGGTTGAAGTTCACAACCAAGACAATTCTGCCTTTATAAGTAAGTATAATCTTTATTGTCATTGTACTTAAATACAACAAAATTGTTTATACAATGAAATTGGTTGTTTATTCAGCATACTTTAATTTTAAGGCCATCTGTACACTTGAATGGACAGTACCAAGACCACATTTTTAAAAGTATCAAATATAGAGCAAGGATTAATATATTTTATCCAGCTGGTAAGTTATTTGACATTTGTATTATGTTCTTTGGTAAACAAGACAAAAATCCAAAACTAATAGAAACTCACAACAATTTTGGGTTCATGCTAAGATGCTTCTTTCTTTTTGACACGGTGTCCTTTCTACCCTTTCTTTATTGATTTCTGGACACTAGACAATGATATGTGTCAGAGAACATAGCATTCCTTTTTGTATTGTGCATATGACTTTGAGAAAGTGACTGTCATAGATATGACTGAGAATGTAATTGACAATGAGGCTATATAATCAAAAGTTATCAGGCAAGGATGATCCTGAAAACCAAGAAACAAAATAAGTCCTTAATTGTACCCAATGGGATCCTTGGTGGAATTTTTTAAATTTCCTCTTACTTCCATCAAACTTCATTTCTGGGGCAGTGCATGAACATCTAAAAAGTACCTTATTGCAAGAAATAATTTCCAGGATTCAATAATACATGTGCATTACAAAATCAACACAAGTCACACCTGCCAAGATGCCTGTTATTTAAGTAAAATCAGAAAGGAGTGACAGCTCCCTTCTCACCAAATAATATCCCAGCCTTTAGTGAGCAAATGTCAAAAAGAATATCAGGATTCAAGTTTAAGCAGCAGGAAGAAAAACAGTCTAGGGCCATCCTCCTTGCCATTCCACACAGACTTCTTTAAAAGAGAAGATCTGGTATTAGTAGATAATACGGGGAAAGAAATTAGTATGTGTATCTCAGTGTGCTTATGCCAAGAATAGACATTTTTGTCCATTAGTCATATGGCACCTCCCCAGCATTTGCAACCTCCTCCTTGCTGCCCAGATGATGGATTGGTCAGCTGTTGATTAAATTGTGTTTTGGCATGAGGGAAGCTATCTTGTTGCAAGCTCTTTTTAAGTCAGCCCAGCTCAGCAAATCAATCAGTGCACACTTTCCCATCATCATAAAACCATGATCTATGTACACAAACTGTCACAGATGATATCTCCCTTCACTCAAATGTTATAGGAAGCATCTATGCCCTGGAGGGAACACCTGTCAGAGCCCTGGGCAAAGAAATAAAAAGGCAAGGCAATGCTTGAAATGCACTTCATCATAAAGGCATCTTTCTTCAGATATCATTGTGAAAGTGAAAGGGGGAGAAGGCGGAGAGAGCGCTCATGTATCTCTTAACTACTCTTTCCCATCTGCCATATTTTCCACAAGCAATATGAGCTTGTCTAGAATCTAATGCCCTAGGAAGGTCAATGAGCAATTTTTAATGAATGCAGCTTCTGTGGTGGGAGGTCTCAGGAAACATGAAATGAGAAGGAGAGAAAAACAGACATATCAAGATAAGGATCCAGTCTTCCAAGGAAGTTTCCTGACTGGCCACAATTTTGCTCAAGCCTATTGAGCAAGCTAAACATTAAGATCCACTGCAAAATCTAGTTCCGGGCTTGAAATTTAGCAAAGGGTCTTTTTTACCAATCAACTATGGCTTTTACTAAGATGCCGTCTTTGAATGGTGTCGTTTTTTTTCCCTTTACCAGTTTCCTTTCTCTTTTCCCAACACAGTCCCCATGATTGCCTAAAGAGAAAAAGCAAGTTAAATAGATGATTATGTTCCCTTTTTATTATTTCTTCAAAATAAATAGCAATAGCTAAGGTGTTCTAGAATATGTCTCAGGGCTGCTTTGGGACTGTAAGCACTTTACAAATCAGACAGTTTATTTTGTTAGACTGATATTATCTGTTTTCTAGGGTTTAAGCTGAGGATGGACGGCCAGCTATTCAAACCAACTGGGCGAACATTTTTGGATATACTTATTTGGAGTGGAAGTCATATTCTATTTCAAAAACTTGGGAGAAGAATGCAGGGGCAAAACCTCATACAAAATCATATTTTTAAAAAACCTCTTTCAAGTGTTGCTTTGTCTCCGCATCCTACTTTAATTATGTCGATTATGTCTATTTTTATGGCAAGGATGACCAATCCTTTGCAATTGAATTTCTATTTGCCCAATTTTCAAGCAAATTCTTACTATTGAGGTAGAAAATGACACAGCATGTCTCCTTCCAACAAGAAGGGATCTCACCTCAACTTTCAGTCTCCTGAAGGTCTGTTCAATAGCTGGGAGTATTTTAAGGAGGGATTTCTGTGGGGTAGGTTAAAACTCTCTTGTATGCTCTCAGGATTGCTGAAGACAGAATGTGATCAAGAGTTGTTGAAAAGAGAATGCAATCTGGGAATGCTAGACCTTTGTCCCAGCTTCCAGGCAAATCTGGAAAAGGGGATCTGGTTTTTTAAGGTTGGCCAAACCATATAGAGAGTGATCTAAAGTTGTAAGTGGTAAGCAAGGGGACAGCTGCTTGAATCTACCCTTGTTAGGCACAAGGAACTAAACAAGTTCATGAACAGACCAAAACAGTTTCTTTATTGTTGATCACCTCTATTACAACAAACTCACCAGACTGGCTACATTCCTTATTAACCAGCAGGTAAGGCTTTGTAGTATAATCTATGACAGTGATGGCTAATCTTTTTCCCATTGTGTGCCAAAAGCTGGGGGAGTGCAGGGTGGTTGTGCGCAGGTGTGCCCACCCCCATGGGCATGCGTGCATGACCCCCACCCTCCCCCACTTTTGGCATGTGATGGACCCATTTTTCGCCCTCCCCAGGCTACAGAGGCTTTCTAGGAGCCTCAGGGGGGCGAAAATGGCCTTCCCTGCCCCCCCCAGCCCTCGGAAGGCTTCAGAAGGCTTCTCTGAAGCCTCTGGAGGGAGAGAAATGGCCCAATGCAAAAACCAGAAGTCCATTCCCAAACTTCCAGTTTGTGCATTGGATTGTTTTTTGCCCTCCAGAGGCTTCAGGAAAGCCTCCGGAGGGCGAAAAACAGCCCATAATGAAGGCCGAAGTTAGCCGGCTAGCACGCGCATGTGTGCTGGAGCTGACAGGGCAATGCCTTGCGTGCCCTAACAAATGGCTTTGCATGCCACCTGTTGCACGCATGCCATAGGTTCGCCATCTTGGGTCTATGATGTTTCCTCCCCTGGAGTGACTTCATAATGGCATGCCTCTTAACTCCCCTCTCTCCTTTAATTGGTGATCCCACTGTATCCCTACAGAAAATCCATTGCATGCACAATACAGTAGAACCTCTGGTCACTACCATAATTTGTTTCATAACTTTGGTTGCAAACCGATTTGATCGTGACCCAAACCTAATTTTGGAAATTTGGCGCTTACAAAAAAATTGGCATGGAAGGGGAAATCGGCCACGAAAAAAGTGCATTTTTTGGTTGGAACACAATTTGGTCATGGTCAGAAGTGTTCGTGATCAGAGGTTCTACTGTACTCACTTTTAATATTGTTCTCCCTCCCCCATATATGAGGTTCCTAGTAATTATCTATGTAAATGCACGAGAAGGATTAAACTGAGCAAAATGACAGTACTATGGACCTTTTAGAGCTGAAGAGAGCCTTGGATTTGAGTATCCCAAACTCATTTAACTGTTATGTCATATGGGTTTTCATTTCGCCCTACAGTAGTAAGGCTTGATATGAAATGCACAAATACTTACAAATGTGTATAACATTTTCATGTCACGTTGATGCTATGTTTATGGGAAGCTGTCATCTCTTCCTCTATTTCCACTTCATTACCCTGAATTAATACCACTCGATTTATAATAATGAAGGTTTTTGCTTGCCATCAATTGAAATACTATAAATTAAGAATCATGCAGAGCCTCAGTTTGTATAGTTCTTAAAAAAAGATTTATATCATTTCAACTGCTATCGGTGAAAAGCCCTTGCAGACAGGTAAATTCAACAATCAAACAAGCAGCAATATCTCAGCAATGGTTAATCTATCAAAAAAACTTAAGCACCAAGAATCTTCTGTCAATGTCTGAAATAGTGTAGGGTCTCAAGCAGGAAGTTGGACTAGATAATCCCCAAGGATCCTTCCAGCTCTGTTATTATGATATTCTTGCCTGTAGTTCCCTGGGCTACCCTCATTTCAACTATATCTCTTGCTGGAGCACAGGGACTCATCACTTATGATGCAAGAGCCGAGGTGGCACAGTGGTTAGAATGCTGTACTGCAGCCACTTCAGCTGACTGTTATCTGCAGTTCGGCGGTTCAAATCTCACCAGCTCAGGGTTGACTCAGCCTTCCATCCTTCCGAGGTGGGTAAAATGAGGACCCAGACTGTGGGGGCGATATGCTGACTCTGTAAACCGCTTAGAGAGGGCTGAAAGCCCTATGAAGCCGTATATAAGTCTAACTGCTATTGCTATTGCTATTTGACTCCTTCCTCGAGCTCAGCTTGGTCATCTCCTACATAGCCATTGTGAAACTATAGATCATCTCTTCATTGCCAACTTTTTTATCAAGACTTGTTTGGACTAAAATTGAACAAGAAATGAAGTGCTACAGCTTCCCTTCTTGTGATGTCACCACCCTTTACAGTGACTTCAACATGCAGTCCCAACAACAGCAGGTACACATATATATGTTAAATTCTAATCCAAATTTACTATGGTGATTTCAGATTTTCTTCACCCATCAAACTAGACCTCATATTTGTATTCGCTTAGAGGGGAAAAAATAAATGGAATGACATAAAAAAATTAGTAATGCAATTATCTCTTTCTCCCTACACTAACCCTCCCCCCAAAGAAGTC
Source organism: Thamnophis sirtalis (assembly GCF_051295495.1). NCBI lineage: Eukaryota > Metazoa > Chordata > Lepidosauria > Squamata > Natricidae > Thamnophis > Thamnophis sirtalis. The sequence continues at coordinate 83,692,180 of NW_028261382.1, forward strand.
TATAACCTTTTATAGCTTTCTGATCTATAACTGTTTTCAAATATTGTAGATCAGCCCATTCAGCAGGTGAAAACCAATCAAATGGATTCCAATTCCTGGAATGAAAACTCTAAGAATACTAAGTTTCTAATTTGGCGTCCCCCTTCTTTTTAATGTGCTACTATTTGTTGCCCAACTGAAGCCAAGTGTGTGGGATGCCCCCTCCCCAAAAATATACCAAAAAATGGATGCATTGGGAGCTTAAACGGAAAACTCTGTAAAAGGAAAACAACATCATTATCAAGAACAAAACTTAATGCCCTTAAGAAAGCAGAAAGGGAAATTGTGACAGCCAGTAATCATCACTGACAACATTGTCAGCTGGAAGACATTCTTGACAACTCTTCATTGTATTTGGCCACTGCTAATCAGCTTGAATAGAGTGGTTAATTAGTAAATTAATTTAATTATGGGTAGTGCTTGTCTATAGAATGGTGGGGATCTGGATCGGGCAAGGAAGCCTTCTATTCTATTTTTCTTCATTAAGATGCTCACATGGGAAAATTCGGAGACTGATCATTGCCTTATTTTTATTAATGAGAACTTGGTTCTTTTCTGATAATTTGTCTGGGATAAATGTCATAACTGGGTGGAGTCAGGAATTCCCACCCTCCAATTCTCAGCACACCTACTTTTAACATTGTACAAGCCATGATCATTTCAAATGAAGGATTTCAAAAGCTCAATTCAAACATGAGAGGACATGAAACTGGGTAAAGGTTGGGATTCTGCATTGTCTGATTCTTCATATTCTTACCTTTTCTCTCCGTCCTTTGCTTTCCCCACCAGGCAGATTTGAAAGGGACTAATGTTCATATGTACTTCAATCTGTCTAACTGTGAGATCATGAATTATGTCAAAGGATTCAGATACATCTAAGCTCATTTTTCTTTCTATTAGAGGCAGGGAAGCTGAAGTCACAGAACCACAACTACACTTTTTTGTCCTTGTGAAACCATCTCCCACCCTTCTGACATTTTGAGATGGAAGCATCCACAAAATAAAATTTAAACATTAAAATATGCTAAACCTAATAAAAAGAGGGAGGAAAGATCTTGTCTTTCCAGATCCCAAGAGGGAAACAAGTTAGATAATCATGATTGAAATTACTTACATGTCTACCGTAAGTGTCTGTCTACTGTGACTCTTGGCAATTCAACCATGTGTCCCGACCCAGAAGGAGTTCCCCAGTTCTGCTTTAATTCTCTTTGTTCCATGCAGGAAAGAGTAGATATAGGGGATACAGCTAGCCAACCAGACCCTATTCTTTAGCCACTTTCAATCTCTCCACAATGTGTATAAATATCAATTTAAGCTGTAATAACTTCCTTTTTATGATCTATGGTCTCTTTTCAATATAGAGTCAAGGCAACTGGATGGAGCTGCATGTTCACTGGCCAGATGGTCTATAAAGAGTTTGCAGCAGAAATTTTTTCTTTGCTAGGAAAGAAACATCTGCCACTACGTAGGATTGAAGGCAAGTGCCTTCACCACTTAGGCCACCACACCACTCAACCCAAATTAAGCTATAATGATTGATGCAAAATGTACCAGAAGAACCAGGGTAGAACCATAGGGAACCATGGAGACAGATATATCAGAACATGGGTAATTATTATTTCTTCTCTATACATGTTTGCATCTGACTTATATGTTACTTGCATGAATCACTTTGGTATGTTGATATAAATTTTGTATAGACTCACATCACATGGATTCTTTATATATGAGCAACTGCTCATATATAGGTATCTAATTGATTTTAATTATGACTGGGATTGGGGAAGCATAGGATACACCATTTGGGATTAGAAATAGAATTCTTCTTTGCTCAATACCACATCCTACAAATGAGTAATTCATAAGCAAATTGCCTTACAACACACCGCACAGATGAGAGGAAAATGAATGATAGGGAAGGTTACCTAATAGAATTTGTGGGTCAATGAATATCCAGTGCATACAGTATTAGTGTGATAAAAAATCAGGTATTTTGACTTCCTTCCAAGTCATAGTGGAAAATCATTTAAAGGTGGGTGCGGAATAACTTGACCAGGAAAAATGAGTTGTCATATTAATGTTGATCTACCTTTTTACAATAAGCCAATCTGCATAATTGCTTCAAGTTTCTTTTTAACAAGGTATGACACAACTATCTACTTTTGAATGCCTCCTTCCCTAATACTTGCTGATTTTATACAATACTTTACAAGAATGGATGCCTAAGTTAATAAGCAGGTAGGAACTGAATTCTGTACAGCATTACTCAAAAGTGTCTTTTATGAGGTAGATTGCATTTTTGTCATTCGGACACTAAATATAGGGAAAATGTTCATAAGAAGGAAATAAAACAAAGAAGGCAAATAAGATACATTAGATATGGAGGAGCCAGGTTCCTGCTAGATAGGAATTATTTTATGTTATTTTAGTTATCCCAAAGGTGGTTTTCAAAAGAAAACTGGACTTTCTTTGTTTTCACTTGAAGACATTTTGCTTCTCATCCAAAACACTTCTTCAATCCTTTCATTCTCTACCATTCAGTCAGCAATAGCAATAGCAGTAGACTTATATACCACTTCATAGGCCTTTCAGGCCTCTCTAAGCGGTTTACAGAGAGTCAGCATATTGCCCCCAACAATCTGGGTCCTCATTTTACCCACCTCGGAAGGATGGAAGGCTGAGTCAACCCTGAGCCGGTGAGATTTGAACCGCTGACCTGCTGATCTAGCAGTAGCCTGCAGTGCTGCATTTAACCACTGCGCCACCTTGGCTCTTAAGAACTGAAGGAGCTTCTTGGACAAGAAGCAGAATGTTTTCAAGGGAAAACAAAGTCCCGTTAACATTAGCAATAGCATTTAGACTTATATACCCCTTCACAGTACTTTACAGCCAGTGGTGGGTTTTGATTTTTTTTTAAAACCTCTTCTGTAGGTGTGGCCTGCTTTGTGGGAGTGGCTTGTCAGCCATGTGACCGGGTGGGAGTGGCCAACTTGTAAAATGTGGTGAAACTCACTTAACAACGCTCTTGCTTAGCAACCAAAATGTTGGCTCAGGAACTCTGACATTTGAAGCATGCAAGTCTTAAAGCTGTCAAGTTACAAGATCCTTGCACCGCTAACCCTTTAGAAAAAAACCTCTAGGGGTGTTCAAACTTGACAGCTTTAAGACTTGTGGACTTCAACTCCCAGAATCCTTCCTTTCGCTCTTCATCTTGATGATGTGCGGACGGGTGGGGAGAGGGAGCTGGAACTGGTTCTAAACGGCACGGTAGATTTGTGGAACCTCTTCTATAGAAGAGGTTAGAACTGACAGGAACCCACCCCTGTTTACAGCCCTCTCTAAGTGGTTTATAGAGTCAGCATATTGCCCTCAATAATCTAGGTTTTCATTTTACTGATCTTGGAAGGATGGAAGTCTGAGTCAAGTTATCTTTTGAAAAATCACCTTTGGTACAAACCATGACCTGGGTGACTTATTGTTGATTTCTCTTTATAATTTTACATGTTAAAATACTTTATGAAATGTTAGATGTTATCACACTTTATGTTATTTTAAATAATACCAAAATACCAAAATCTGCTAAAATGTTCACCATTTTTTTCCAGCAAAGGGACAGAATTTTTTTCCACTTAACTTCCAGCTTGTGTTTCTTAGAGCCTTAATTTCCTTCTTAATCCTCTTTCAATCTGTTTAAACTTGAGTCCCCAATCAGTAATTCAATAAGGGCCATTATGATATGATTTATGATATGTGTGTAATCGTTAGAATTACTCTGGGTTATTAAAATATAAAGTAAGCATTGCCGGGAGGGGTCTGTCATTTTCCACATCCTCAACACAGAATTAGGAACTGACCATATTATAAATAGGCAGGTTTGCACAAGTTAACTGGGCAGAACTAATAATTAGCTAACATCTTTATGCATCTGGATTAGTCTGAGTAAATTTAGGTAATCAACTTTTCCCCAGAGCTGTGTACAAGGAAATTCTATCTGGATATATGGGTTTTGCTGTGTAAAACATTTAAGGAATATTGGTTGATAAGTAAATCATGTGAACATCCCATGTACGTATATGTACATATATATCTGTTCTTGTCTCTCCTGTTATATTTTCTAAAATTAGTGTAGAAGAAAAGTGTTTTTTTTCTTTTGTGGCCAAGCTCAGGATTCTTTTTTTTTCCCTGCAGAAAATCAGAGTACATGGGGACACAATGCAAGAAAATATTCCTGTGATGGGGAAAAAAGGAAGAAAATAAAACAAAGTAATGTTCTGTATCTTATACAGTGCATATTGTCTCCCTCTCTCTGAAAAAAGAAAGATGACAGATAGATAGATAGATAGATAGATAGATAGATAGATAGATAGATAGATAGATAGATAGATAGATAGATAGATAGATAGATAGAGAAAGATAGAGATATGTAGATAGATAGAGAGATAGACAGACAGACAGACTATAAATGTCGGACAGATGAATGTCAGACAGACAGACAGTTTGGAGGCCTTACGTGACTTTTGATTTGCCCATCTTGCTTCAAGATATATTTATATAAAAAAAAGAAATGCAAAGGCTTTCCAAGATGCTACATTTTAAAAGATAGGAAAATGATTCCATAGTCTAAAAAAAATCAAAGTTGAAATGGCTTTTATAGTCCCATTCTGGGCAGGGGGTGGGTGGGTGGGTGGAAAAGTCTATTGGCACTGAATCAATTATACACCACCACATCCTGTAAACATTATGTAGCACTGATTGACAGATCTCCTTCATATGTCAATTTCACATGCTTCAAGGTACAGCTCAAGTAATAAGATTTGCAAGTGTTACTTAATTTGCTCTTTTGCTTACTAACTTGAAATCATTTCCTCCCCCCCCCCAACCCATTTCTCAGCAAAGCAGCCCCAAATTCACAAATGATTGAAGAAAAGACACCCGTGATTGCATTCCTACAGACATTCATGAAAGAAACCAATCCTGTCTTCACTCATCTGGAATAGACCCATGAAAGATCTTCATGATATGGAAGACACAAAGAAACTCTCTAACATCTCCAGCTGATGTCTCTCTTCTAGTCTATTTATCTCGCACGGGTCCACCACCGCAAGAATATGGGCAGATAGAATTTTCTCAGATCCCATTGTGAGATAAAAGCCAGAGGAGGTCAGACACTAAAGCCATCTTTGTGTGTGTGTGTGTGTGTGTGTGTGTGTGTGTGTGTGTGTGTGTGTGTGTGTGTGTGTGTAGGCTTTCTGTAATGTCACAACACATTAACTAACCCTGTCTGTCTTCCCTTTCTGGAGAACAGAGTTTTACACTTGTCCTTCACACAAATAACCCAAGGGTGGGAATTATTCAAAAAGCTCATGTTTGACACCCCATCTGTTCATTTCTGACAGCGATATATAATGTAAAGCTATAAAAACTTGAAAAATAATGCAACATAAAAAGGGATTGACTCGGCTCCAAGAGGCCATAAACGGTAACAAATACCACTGTGTGATTTATTTTGTGCTGTAATCTTTACAGTAAGTCATCTTTCAGACATTTCCCTGTGACAGGTTTTAATAATATTAATGCCCAGAGCAATCCAAATCATTGCCAATAGACATATTTATCAAGCTGCCAATCCAAGTAAATGAAATTCTATAAGCAATAATGTAACATGTTAAAAGTGAGCTAATAAAACAAGTCAGCGGAGAAATATTACTTCAAAGAATTCTTCCCCTGCTCTCGCTAATCCATCCCTGAATGTTATATGGCCAAAATGCAAATCTTCCTTCTCTTTTGTGATTTATTACTCCAAAAATATCAGTGACCTTTCTGTACACTTCGGCACAGCCTCCCCTTCACATTCATAAAGAATGCATCACATTTTGCCAGATTAAGGAAAGGCAGAGTGCTTAGTTCTAGTCTCACCCCTATCCAAACTCATCCCACGTCCCACTTGCCCTTGGATCGGGATGTGATGGATAGTATCAAAGAATAAAATCTTAAGAGCTGGGGATTTATGAAAGACTGACACACCTTGGCAATCAACAGGTACTTAGGAATAATTATCCAGATGTTAGATAAGTTTCAATTAAGAAGGAACACAAATTTGGGTGGTGGTTCTCTTTAGAAACAACCAAGAATACATTTTCTCTTTCATCTACGTTCTTTTAATCTTATTTTATATTGGCAGAGGTTAGGTTGGAAGCTTTTTAACGAGAGAGAGAGAGAGAGAGAGAGAGAGAGAGAGACAGAGAGAGAGAGAGAGAGAGAGAGAGAGAGAGAGAGAGAGAGAGACAGAGAGACAGAGAGACAGACAGAGAGAGAATGTATTTCTGCATCCATTTTATGTTCTTGTGTGTGAAATGACAATCCCATCATCTAAACTAAAACACAAATCTGGAAAGCTTAATGGTGTCACCAAAAGGAGATTAACTAAATTTAGAAATAAAGTGACTATCCTTATAAAACAGCTATGGTTCTTTTGGTTATAAAAGAATGACCCTGCTATGACTTGTGGAACAAATTATTCCACAAAGAGAGAGAAACAGAAAGAAGGAGCAGGAGAGAGAGAAACATTCCACATTTTTCCCATAGTTTTGCCAGATTTTTGGCAGGGACACATAAAATCTTATAAAATTTGTGAGTTTGTAAACATTTTAATTAAAACTAATAATGTTGGTATCTGCTAGACAAACAGGAACAAGTATTGTGATAGTACCTCCGGGCAATGGGCAGGCAGATGCTGAACTATAATGATGCTCTTCAAAAACTATGTGGTGCAGAAACCCATAAAAAATAAAACACTACGAACTGCTGATTTAGAAAAGAAAGAACTTTACGAAGGAAATAAGAGAGTGAAGAAGATGATGAATCCTATGGTTATTTAGTGAAATGTTTTGCTGCATTCAACAATTTTCAGATAAATATGTATAAAACTGCAGCTTGGATGTAAGAATGTCCAACTGCATGCTGAATATCTATCTATCTATCTATCTATCTATCTATCTATCTATCTATCTATCTATCTATCTATCCATCCATCCATCCATCCATCCATCCATCCATCCATCCATCCATCCATCCATCCATCCATCCATCCATCCATCTATCATCTATCTATCTATCTATCTATCTATCTATCTATCTATCTATCTATCTATCTATCTATCTACCTACCTACCTACCTACCTACCTACCTACCTACCTACCTACCTATCTATCATCATCTATCTACTTATCTATCTTTCTATCTATCCATCCATCCACCCACCCACCCATCCATCCACCCACCCACCCACCACCCACCCATCCACTATGTTTCCCCAAAAATAAGACCCATTCATTTTTTTTCCCTTTTGGTCACCAAAATAAGCACCAGGGTTTATGGTTAGGATTTGGATTTGGGGTGGAGGTTAGGATTTTGCATTGTACCCCCACACCACTCCAGAGCAGTCACAATGCCTTCACTAGCCTGCTTTTCTGCTCCATTCTCCATCTATCTATCTATCTATCTATCTATCTATCTATCTATCTATCTATCTATCTATCTATCTATCTATCTATCTATCATCTATCTATCTATCTATCTATCTAATCTTCTACAAATTAGTATAGAACCACCAACATTTATGCAAACAGTTTAAAATTCTACAAAGTTCCAGATCATTAATGTCATGTCTAGTAACCCTGATGGGACAATTCCAGGTCTTGGAGTCATGTCCTTTGCTGTAGATCTGCCTCATTTGATGACCGGGGTTAGATTCCAATGGTCAAAGGAGCAATGTTTTCCCATCGTATTTGTTCTCCTCTTGTGAGGGCTATAGAACATCTGACTATGCTAATCTGCTCCACTTTTAAATTAAACAGCTGCAAAGAATTCAGCAGACTTTGTAATCCCCGAGGTGTAATCCAACAGTATGGAAACTTGCTTCTCTTAAATACCTCCCTCTGGTATAATTGACTTTTCATGCACATTTTAATAATGATATTTCAGCAGGTTGAGAAAGGGGTTTCCCCTCCTTCCTTTTTTTGCTTCAGATTATGTTATGGGCAGAAATGGGAGGGGTGTTATGAACTTAATGATTCCCTTTTTAGTCAAATCGGCATAATGCAGTAGTATGGATAATTTTATTCATGCCCTTTAGGGTGAGTTTCTAATCTACTATGTCCCCCAGTCAAAATTGTTGTCAACAAATGGCTATGGACAACCTGCATATTTTTCCCCTTAGTCAAACAGCAGCTGAGAAAGGGGGATTTCAAACAGTGCTAAAACAAGAGTGAGAAACAATAGTCCCTTATCCTTGCGTGCGGTTCCTATATCACTCCTTGGTCATTACAGTTGAATGTTAGCAATATAATTATTGAAAATTGGCACCAGTTTCCCACAATTTTGAGTTAGGAACATATGGAAACTATAGTATAAATGTTGAAAAACACTTATAAAGAAGGAGAAGAAGGAAGGGCAAGGGCAAGGGGGAAAGGGGATGAAGAGAAGGAGGAGGAGGAGGAGAAGAGGAGGAGGAAGGCCAACCTTGCTCATTTTAAATAACTGATTTATTTTTTGAAGCCTACAACAGCATAAAAATGTTCATCATAGCTCCAAAGTTCACAAAGATGGTATGCTTCTATTTTTTTCTTTCTCCTGGCTGTATGTGCTAGGTATCTCACACACAATTACTAGACAAAGGTACAGCTATGACAGAAGATGAAGGAGTCCCTTGGTGTTTGCAGTTGTTCTAAATCTTAATCCATAGTGCCATTGTGCATGGAAATGTGTGTTTTAAGATAATTACTCTCACTAAAAAAACCACTGAAGATGGAGGATCTGCCTAGAAGGGAGTGAGAAGCTCCTTATTAGTTGGGTTTGAATCAGTGGTGGGATTCAAATAATTTAACAACTGGTTCTCTGCCCTAATGATTTCTTCCAACAATCAGTTCACCAAACTTCTCAGAAAGTTAACAACCGCTTCTCCCGAAGTGGTGCGAACTGGCTGAATCCCATCACTGGTTTGAATGCAATATGATTGAGATGTTCTTTGAAACATGGCATGACATTATTTTCAAATTACTTTCCATTACTAGTGAAAAACTGCCCATAATCTCCAGCCCCTTTTAACCATCAAAGGTAAGTACCTAAACAACTTCTAAGATATAAAGAGAAGCAAAAACCTATTTCTCTTGTTTTATTCTAGCTCAAAAAATGGATTTGTAATATAAGGAGAACTCTGTTTAACTCTCTTACCTGGGGAAAAAATCCAAGAAAGAGAGAATCCCAAAGGGTCGTGAACGTGCTATAACTTCATCTGAACGTCTCAAATTACTGTGCATGCTTGATGTCCTTTCTGAAATGAAAATTATTAAGAGGAGATTCCTTCTTTCCTTCAGGTCAACAACTTATGTTCTGCTGAAGCTATCCCAGCCATGTACTCAGAGCAAGTACATGAAGAAATTCTTCTAGTAATGCTAAATTGCTAATCTACTAGTTTACCCAAGTTTATAATATTTATCAATACAGGCAACGTCAAGAAGTCTTTGAAAATGTTTTCCTTCTCTCCTCCTCCTCCCTAATTATTATTATCTACATAGTACTTAACTGTTCTGTAAAAGACATTCAGCTTTACTAATTAGAGATTCCAAGGAAAGACAACCGAAGTTGCAGTTGGAAGTAACTGACCTCCTGAAGGATTGGGATTACTATATCCCTGAGTAAATAGATTTAAAAATATCAGGTGGAGAATGAAAGATGACCAAGAAAAATAAACAATAATCTTTGCTTTGCAAGTTCATAAGTCAGTGGACATTGGCGCTAGTGATCAATGGCTGTCCCTGACTGGTTTTTCTGTTGGTTTTTTCATGGCAGAAAGAAATAGAAAGTAAACAGCATTGATTACAAATTTCTCCTGGTGAATGCTAGACAAATTGCCCAGTTCTTCTGAAGAGTATCGCTGTGGTTATATCGATCATAGAATTTAAAGAAAAGCCTGCAGTGTATATGTTCCCAGACCTCAGTTTTTCTCATTGCAATTCTGTGCAATTTGCAAAGGAAATGAAGAAGCTAAGTCATCAGCAAGACTTGCCTGCCATCTGCCGTTCAGTTAAGAGATGAAAAGATTATTCATAAAAAGAAAGGGCCTTGGATAACATTTACTTTGCAGGAGACATTGGACTTGTTTAGAGCTTGAAACTGCATGGAAAACAACTATTCCTGGAGGAGCAACTCAGACTGAACTTGTGTGCCTGAGAATGTAAGACACAAGGAGCCAACTGAAGTGCACCAATAATGCCATTTCCACTTAGGACTGAGTGATAGGAAGAAAACCCTTTCCTTTCCTTTCCTCCCCTCCCCTTCCTTTCAGAAAGGAAGAAATTGTCATGGAATATTAGGAGACTTCCATCAATATCTTACAGGTGTATGATTACTGAGTCTTTTTGACATTAGCAGCCTGTTGCAGAACATTAATCAGTCAGCAACTGCATGTTTGACTAAGAGTGACTAAAGCAGTCCTTGCCTTCAGGACAACAATTACTGGGCAGAATACCGTAGATAGAAGTCTTTAAGCAGTTGTGATATAGTCATGACTGAGTTAGAATCCCCTTCCAAATGGAATGCATAATTATCAGTGGGTGTTTTACTACTTAGCAAGAATATTTTCCATGCTTCTTTTATATGGTCTTTTGCAATCTAAAAAAAAAATTGAAATAGAAGAATGTCTGTGCACATCATCGATGAATTATTTTTTCCATGTTTTATTAGAGTTATTCTTAGAACTTGCCCTCTCAGTGATTAATAATTGTCTTGAAAGATGATGGTCAGAAAGCATCTACGGTAAATAATCTGCCCCATCTTTCATGAAGGCTTTCTTTTTTTCTTTTATTTTCATTTTTCTTCTCTTTTCTTTCCTCTTCCTCTGCCTTTGCCTCCACCACCTCTTCCTTCCTTCTTTCCTTTCTTCCCTCCCTCCCTCACTTCTTCCTTCCTTCCTTCCTTCCTTCCTTCCTTCCTTCCTTCCTTCCTTCCTTCCTTCCTTTCTTTCTTTCTTTCTTTCTTTCAAATTAATGTAGATTTCTGGTGACTGCCTGGGCTAGTTACCCTCCCTTTTTGGCAAGATTACAGAAGTCATTTTCCCTTGCCTCCTTCCTAAGGCTTAGAGTGGGTGACTAGCCCAAGGTAACCCACATGGTAGTACACTAGTACATACCATCTAGTCTGGTGCCTCACCCACTACACCAGACTACTTCAGCGTGAAGGCTATTACTGTATATATCTATCTAAATTAACAAATACTTATTTTTCATCCACAAAGGTTTTTTTTTCCTCCATTCATTCTCTGGATGCTGTAGAATAGTTTGCTATTTTAGACTGTTTAGAATTACATGTCTCCATTACTTAATAGGATTCTGATTGACTGTACCTTCTGATCCAAAACAAATCCTAAGGTTGCTTAGGATTCCTCATGATGTTCTCTCGGATTCAGCTGAGGCATTAAAAATCAGGGTGAATGCAAACAATTGAAAATATGAATAGACAAAGGATAGGGTGACATTTAGAACATTTTGTCAGAGTTGGAAGGGACCTTGGAGGTCTTCTAGGTCAAGCAGGAGATCCTGTACCATTTCAGACTGAACATGGCTGCCCAGTCTATTCTTAAAAGCCTCCAATGATGGAGCATCCACAACTTTTGAAGTCAAGCTGTTCCACTGTTTGATTGTATTTACTGTCAGGAAATGGGTTGCTTCGGTCTTGGTTGGCTTCCATCCATTGTTTCTTGCCTTCTGGTGCTTTGGAAAATAAGTTGACCTCCCCCCTTTCTTTGTGACAGTCCCTCAATTATTGGAACATATTTAACATGTCACCCATAACCCTTCTTTTTTTACTAGCATACGTTTTAGCCTCCAACACTCTAATCATCTTTGTTGCTTTTCTCTGCACTTTGTCCAGTCTCAACATATTTTTTATATTGTGGTAACCAAAACTGGATGTAGTATTCCAAGTGTGGTCTTACCAAGGCCTTATAAATTGGTACTACTACTTCATATCATTTTGATTCTACCCCTCTGATAATGCAGTCTAGGATTGCATTAGCTTTCTTGGTAGCTGCAGCATACTGCTGACTCTTAGTTAACTAATTGTCCACTAGGACTCCAAAATCCATCTCACAGTTACTGTTATTGAGCCAAATGCCTATTTTGTAGCTGGAAAACACTTGCTACCCAATGTGGTCTCCACAGGACCTAATGATGAACGATGATATTTTATGATTAAGTAAATGCCTCATCCATGAGAATTTCACCCACATTTTCTGCTTCTTAAAAAAATCAGAAATGATTTCTTTTTCATAACATGGCATGGGAATAGTAAAAAGAAATGCAGAAGACTTACGTTGCATGGCACCAGCAATTATCTATCAATACATTAAAGCTGCTGAAATGAAAATTAAATTACCAGTATCTGGGATTGGATGTTTTATACTTTTTCTTCTGCAACGACATTTCGCAATGTGCTCAGGATTGGTGATCCCACTGTGGCATTGTGTACAATAATAATAAGCTCTGGATAATAAAAGGGAAACAAAAAAAATTGGATTAGACAGAAAAGCTGAGAAAACAGACAAGATAGCTTTATTTCATTTCTTTATGTTCGGTGGTAAGAAACTACTTTTCAATACAATAGCAATAGCAGTAATAGCAATAGCAGTGGACTTATATACCGCTTCATAGGGCTTTCAGCCCTCTCTAAGCGGTTTACAGAGAGTCAGCATATTGCCCCCAACAATCTGGGTCCTCATTTTACCCACCTCGGAAGGATGGAAGGCTGAGTCAACCCTGAGCCGGTGAGATTTGAACCGCTGAACTGCTGATCTAGCAGTAGCCTGCAGTGCTGCATTTAACCACTGCGCCACCTTGGCTCATACAACACCCCCCCCCCCAATTGAATGGATATAATTAAAAGAGATTACCTTTTCAGTTCCCGGGTAGAAGCAGCAATGAAAAAGCCCATTGTGTTGTATTGGAGTTTAATTTCAGGAGGTGGGTTGATCAGGATGCTATTGTCAAATAGTATATTAATGATATATGTCAACGTGGCCATTATTCCACTTAACGTACTATCTGCAAAATACATCTAACTCATGTAAGAAGAAAGTAAAGTTGGTGCTTAATAGGGAAGGCAAAATACACACAGCATGACTTTTACAAATTTTTCAATGCTTTAATAAAAGGTCTCCTCTGGGACACATGATCAGGAGAGTGAGGCAGAGAATTAGTTAATTAATCATATGCATACTTATATAGCCATCTCTCCTCTTCATCCTCAAATTTTGAAGCTCAGGGTTGAAATGAGGGCTCTTTGGCGCTTCCTAAGCATGGTTATTTTCTTGCAGATGTTTGATTATCCAAACTAGGTAACATCATCTGTGCTAGTCATCATCATTACCATTGATTATGTTACCAAACTCAGAGAGAACCAAGGACCCATCATTTCAACCCTGAGCTTTAAAATTGGAGGAGGAGGAGGAGGAGGAGGAGGAGGAGGAGGAGGAGGAGGAGGAGGAGGAGGAGGAGGAGAAGGAGGAGGAGGAGGGGAAAACAGGAAAAAAAGATTGATGATATTGGAAGCATTATGTGCCATTATCCAATTGGCTCTTGGTGGGATTTTATTTTTTTCCACAGCTTCCACAGATCCTGCCTATTTTTCTCAATTCCCAGTAAATTTAGCTTATATTCAGATTTAGGGAAATCATGTTGATGATGGAGTCCTAACCTCCTTTACATAATTTCTTTTCAATATTCTATTGGGTCTAAAAAATAAAAATGTATTCAGAGTGCCAATTAAAACCCATTGACTTTATGTGCTTCTGTCTTTTCAAACCAAATAACTGAGTCTGCGTGAAAATTCAATTTGAAATTCACTTTCAATAACATGCCAGCTTAGTATTATCTGCAAATTTGTTAAGTTCTTCTATTCCTTCATCTGTCATTTATGAAGTTATTGAAGAGCACTGGAACTAAGACAGAACCTTGTGGTACCTCACTGCTTACTTCCCTCCATGTAGACATAGATCCATTAGACATGCCATACTAAGAGTTTGGAATAAATATAAAACAAGGCTTTCTACAAAGTTGCCCCTTTTGGGGGGGGCACCCTGGGAAGCTTTCTTTAGAAAAGAAATGGGGGCAAAGCCAAACTGGTTGACGAATGATAAAATTTTATCTTTTAACTCTGGTGACCCAATATTAAGGCCAAGAGAAGAACTTGAATCAGAAGGCTCTTCGTCATTAGTTTACTTAACAACAATTGAAAGAAAGATTTAAACTGGATAAAAAGTGCTATGGATTTGACTTTGTTAAAAATGAATTGGGAAATTTTATTATGTGAAAATGATGAACGTATTATTGCTAAGATCTATAAAATGTTATTGAAAATGAATTTGAAAAATGAATACGTAAAACATTGTATGATTCAGTGGGCAAGGAGTTTTGGATATAATATGATGCTTGAATAATAGGAAAATATGTGGACAAAGGGTTTAAAATTTACATTAAATTGTAATGTAAGAAAAAAAAATCAAGGAAACAGTGAGTCCACTAAAGAGAGAAGACAAGGAAGTAACAGGCAGGAGAGAGAAAGCAGAGCTGCTCAACTCATTATTTGCACCAGTCTTCAGAAACTATAACCCAATCTACCAAAAACATAACTGTAAAAGACAGACTAGAAATAAAAGTTAAAATAAGCAACAACAACAAAAAAAACCAATAAGAGAACACCCATCTGATCTTGATGAATACAAAACACCAGGACCTGATGGATTACACCTCAGAGCTCTAAAGAAGCTGGCAGATGCCATCTCAGAACCACCGTACCACATCTTTCAAAAATCTTGGAGCACCCGGGACCTACCAAAGGACTGGAAAAAAGCTGATATGGTCCCCATCTTCAAAAAAGGAGGGGGGGGGTGGAAACAGACCCAGGAAACTACAGACCAATCAGCCTAACATCAATATCCAGGAAGATACTGGAAATGATAATAAAAAGCATATGTGCCAACATCTAGAAACAAGTAAAGTAATAACTAGCAGATGGCATGGGTTTGTTAAAAACAGATCATGCCAAATCAATCTTATTTCACTCTTCAACATAGTGACTAAATTACTAGACTACTAGCAAAATACTGTGAACATAATATACTTAGACTTCAGCAAAGCATTCGACAAAGTAGACCATAACCTACTTCTTGGTAAGCTAGAAAAAAAGAGGGATAGATAGCATCACCATCAGATGGATTTGTAACTGGCTGACAACGAGTAGACCTTAATGGGTCTACGTCTAGGCCCAGTACTTTTCAATATCTTCATGAATGACTTAAATGAAGGAATAGAAGGGGAACTTAGCAAATTTACAGGTGATACTAAGTTGGCAGGAATAACTAACACCCTAGATGATAGGCTCAAGATCCAGGTGGATTTTGACAGACCTGAACACTGGGCCCTACCTAATAAAATAAAATTCAGCGTAGAAAAAAAGTAAAGTCTTACACTTAGGCAACCCCAACCCCCCCCCCAAAAAAAAACAACCAAACAGAGGTACAGATATAGACTGAGTGAAACCAGGCTTAATAGCAGTAACTGTGAGAGGGATCTTGGAGTCTTAGTGGATAAATCAGAAGTGTGCAGTAGCAGCCAAAAAAGCCAATGCAATCCTAAATTGTATTAACAGAGGGATACCATCAAGATCAATTGAGTTACTAATACCACTCTATAAAGCCTTAGTAAGACCACACCTAAAATACTGCATCCAGTTTTGTTCACCACACTATAAAAAAGATATTGAGACTCTAGGAAAAAGTGCAGAGAAGAGCAACCAAGATGATTAGGGAACTGGAGACTAAAACATATGAAGAACGGTTACAGGAACTGGGCATGACTAGCCTTTGAAGAGAAGAACCAGCAGAGACATGATAGCAGTGTTTCCATATTTGAGAGGCTGCCACAGATAGGAAGGGGTCAAGCTGTTTTCCAAGGTCAGCCAAGGAGTAATGGATAGAAATTTATCAAGAAGAGGTTCAACCTAGAAATAAGGCAAAATTTTCTGACAGGGAGAACAATCAACCAATGGAACAGAAGTTGCCTTCAGAAGTTGCAGGAGCTTCATCACTGGAGGCCTTCAAGAAGAGATTGGACTGCCATTTGTCAGAAATGGTGTAGAGTCTTCTGCTTGGGTGGGGGCGGGTTGGACTAGATGATCTACAAGATCCCTTCCAATTCTGTTAATCTGTCTGTTAAAATTTCTATGTGATGATGTATCATTGGTATTTAACATCAGATAAGTTATCTAAGATGTATAAAGGTATGTCAAATGAATGTTGGAAGTGTAAAAGTAAAGAAGGGACTTTTTATCATCTATGGTGGAATGCGATAAAGCAACAAAAATTTGGAATATGATTCATATTTTAATACAGAAAATTTTGAAAATAGAGATAAAGATGAAAGCAGAATTTTTCCTTTTGGGTCTAATGGAAAAAGATCTGGAGAAAAAAAATTGGCACTTTGCTACTATATATGTTGACAGCAGCAAAATTATTGTATGCACAAAAACGGAAGACACTTTGATTCCTAACATGGACAAATATTTGTAGAATTTGATGGAGTTGGCTGAAATGGTAAAATTGGGTATTTTGATTAAAGAAAAGAATATAAGTACTTTTATTTCCACATGGAGATGGCTTCTAAACTTTGTGCTTGAAGTGGAAAAGAATGAAACTTTGATTTGGGGTTTTACCGATTAGATTAATAGAATTTATAGAAATGGCTTGTTCATATTATTATGAAAAAACAAAAAGTTGTGATTTTATGTTAACGCCTTATTTTACTGCAATAGACATAATCGGAAATCAATGTCTTTTTTTCTTTTTTTCTTATCCTCCCTCACTTCTCTTCCCCCTTTTTCTCCCCCTCATTTTCCTATTTATTTTCCTCTTTTGTACCTTATTTTATTTTATAATCCAATAAAATGTTAAACATGAAGAAAACAATTTAGATCCTAGATAATCTCCAAAGTCTCTGAGTTATCTTTATAACCCTGCAATAAAGCATATTTCAGCAGAATGTATTTTTTTTCTTCTGCAGCCATACATTGTCACATATTGTCCTACACTAAGCCCATATCATAGTATATCTCAGTTCTGTAATGGATGAGATACAGATTAAATTTTCACAAATTAGAACTAAGATTTTAGGGTCACCCCCTCTACTCAATGAAATACTTTTCATTCAGTTATATATTCCTACAGGCAGCAAACAAACATGACTTAAGCAAAGTTGAGGTATTATCAACCAATTCTTGGCAACATAATATGACCACAAACACATTCAAACAAAATAATGGGAGGAGTTATTAACCTGATACACAGAGAGGTTCAAGCATCACCTGTTTCCTTGTTTTCCAGCTCGAAAATCAATAGCAAGAAGTATGAGATCCAGCTTCAGAAAGCACAGTCTTAAACACAAAGAGATAAGTTCAGGTTCGAAAAAGGATAAACAAATAAAGAGGCAAGGCTATGAATATTGTCCCATTATTTAAAAAAATAAACAATATTTAATCTGGATGAGGTCTTATTTTTGGCTTTTTCAAGCATGATGGAAAACACCTAGGTAGAACTCTCTTATGATCACAATTCAGGCAAGGCATGGAATTGCAGAAAGCAGAACCTTAGATAGTTCTATCTCTGCTCTATTTGAGTCAATACCTATCTCTACAACCTTATATAGTAGCCAGCTAAAATCTTTATGGTGATCACCTACATCATCTCTGAAGGAACTTTAAAGAATTTGAATTGCATTGTTTTACTGCCATGGCTGATACGATACAAGATGTGTCTGAAGCAAAATCTTTAAGCACAATGGAGAGTCTGTGTCTTCTAGCTTAGAAGGTTCCTGAAAGCATAACCAACTGATTTTCCTTTCCTCTGTTTTATAGTAAAGTCCAAACATTGGCAGTCATAAGCCTTGAATCTTATCAGAAATATGCCTTTAACATGCAAATGAATGTTCAGATCTCAGGAACTTGGTATACTGAGATCAAAGTAAGCAGATCTTCTAGGAATCCAAAATATGCAATCCAGAGTCTCAAATGAATAAATTGTTGGGTTTCCATATTCAAATTTAATCCCTAGATGCAGCAATAACTCTATTCTTTCCTTATGTTGATTGGTTATCGTAGGTGAAAATCTGAAAATGTGTATGTGGCAAAGAAAATGGAATTTAAAGTGAAAAATTAAGAAAGTAGATTAAGGGAGCAGAGATAGTGGGGAATCTTACCGACAAATGTCTTTGAAGGACATGCCAACAAAATCATTGGAAAGAAGCTGAGTCATCACTTTATAGTCGTTGCCTTCTATTTCATGCTGGTACTTAATCCAAACATCCATATGCTATGTTTAAAAAAAAACACCAATTATTAACTGGATCCCCTGTGGTTGAGTTGTTATCTAAATTGGACACAAACCACTCTAACAATAATTCATCGTGTTAGTCCTTCAGATTAGAAATATCAAGTCCTTAATAATCAAGATGTCCCGAGAAAGC
>NW_028261382.1:84015788-84160788 GCF_051295495.1 Thamnophis sirtalis
ACCTCCCCCAAATGGCCCATTTTTTGCAAAAACGGGCCCATTTTTTTGTAAAAAAAGAGGGGGGCATGCATAGCCTTTAGGAGGCTTATAAAGTGCTCCTGGGGCCTGGGGGGGAAATTGAGCAAAAAGACAGCCCATTTTTCACTCATTTCCGCCCTCCCCAGCCCCCAGGAGCACTCTGGAAGCCTTCTAAAGGCTATACATGGCCATTTTGGTGAAGGGGGTGGGGTTTCAGGCCGCAAAAAATGTTGTATTCAGTGTATAAGATGCACCCAGATTTTCACCCTCTTTTTTGAGGGAAAGGGGTGCATCTTATACTCCCAAAAATACAGTATATCATTCTAATGTAGAATTTTCTGACACTCTCTTTTATGTAGCCTAATTTCTAAAGTGACTGTTCTTTAAGCCACAATTGAATTTGGCACAATATTATACATTCCTGCCATACAAACATAATTAATCATGATTAATACTGCAATGGCTCTCCAAAAGCAGTTATGATTATTTCCCATTTATAATAAAGTGTTGCCATTATGTTCTCTAGCATATGATAGCTTGGCTGATAGCGAAAATGTATATAATGAAAGAATGTTGATGAATAGGTTATGATTTGCAACAGCCTCTCTTTCTTTTCCTGTGCGTCTAATGAGTTACATTAACATACTTACTTTGGATAGTCAGACACAGATCTGTTAATGTAATATTCTTATTTTTATTGACTGACTTTAGTTTTTACAGAAATGGAAATGGCTGTTGGATTCTGTTTGGGCTTTGTAAAGTGTTGTATTTGGCTGCAGGAATTGGCGTTTGTAAAAATGTAAAAAACAGTCTAGTGTTGTGGCTATGTTCATAGAATTCACCCTCTCAATACATCATGCTGGGAATTCATGGAGTTGTAGTCCCTATTAGTGCTAAGAACACTAACTTGAAAAGGACTCCTGGGAAAATATTTCTTCAGAAGTTTGTCCTTGGACTTGAATGGAAAGGCGGGAAGAATTTAGACTGCTAGAGAAATTATTGGACAAACTGGACAGGAAGTTTACATATACGCAGGGATGTGCAGTCACTAGAGGCAAGGGAGGTGGGGCCTCACCAGTCTCCTCAGGGAAAGGAAAGGATTTTAAATAATTTTCTTAAAATAATTAAAGCCAGGGTAGTTGCTACCAGATTTCAAGTCACAGTGGCTTGGTGTCTGCTCTCAGTATTAACTAGGAGGAGGCCAGAGAACTAGGGGCCTCTTTTGCATAAGGAATTTTTCGCCTTTTAAGAGTTAAGCACGGGTTAACAAGCAAAGAATTCCTTATGCAAATGAGGTACGTATTCTCTCGCCTCCTGTAGAGGGCATTTTTAGAGGCTTTTTAGAGTTCTCTGGGAGCAACTAGCTCAGTCTGACAGCTCTGGCTTTTCAAGAGGGGAGGGCAGGGCAGGGAGAAGCAGAATTGAAATCATCTCTGAAACAGCTGGAAAAGGTGCGTGTGGGGAGGGGGGAGGAATTCAAAAAGTTTGATCGGAAGGCAGCAGGGGAAGGGAGGGTATGGCAGAGGAGCTGCTTTCAAGCCTTTGGAAAATATATCCAATCCAACTTCTGTTTTTGTGTTTGAGAGTGAGTGAATGAGAGAGGGATCGAAGTTCTCTCTCTGTGTGTGTCTGTTTGAGAGAGGGGGGAGGGAGGGAGAGAGGGAGGAAGGAGGGGGAGGGAGAAGAAAAAGAATGGGAAAACTTATTTTGCAGGGGGGGGAAATGCTGTCGCTTTAAATCGGAACTGAGCATGCCTGGCTGTGGAATTCTGGGGGTTGAAGTCCACAAGTCTAAAAAGTGCCTCACCAGGGCTAAAGCTGACCGCACGTCACTGCATATACGTACCCATTGGCTACTTTGAAATTTTAAAAAAATCACGTGAATTTAAAAGATTTTCTCTAAGGTCCTCTTTTTCCTTGAAATAATTCCTAAATCAAATTCCTTTTCATCAAGAAATGAAAAATGTGGAAAAATATGAAAAATGTTGAATGGGGAAACAGAGGAAAAATGCTGAAGACTTTTTCTGCCCAGAATAAATCCCAATGTACCAGGGGGGCAGCAACTGGTTTAAACATGTACAATAATAAACAGTTCTAGGGGCGAAGTTGAACCCCATGAAAGTGAATATTTAAAAGAGCTATGATCTTGATATAAAGAGCTAAAGGTTTGGGGGATGGGATTTAGCTGATAAAGCTTTGTAAAGAAACCTGGAGAAAATGGATAAGGGATTGCCCTTAGCTCTCCTTTTCTATTCCAAGGAAACAGTTTATCTCAATAGTCACACAAAACTGTAAATTTAAAAGAAAAAAGAGGGGAGAGAAAGAGAGGGGGAAGGGAAAGAGAGAAGGGGGAGGGAAAGAGAGAAGGGGGAAGGAAAGAAAGAAGCGGAAAGAGAGAGGAAGGGAGGTAAAGAGAGAGAATGCACAAGTTCTGCAACAGGCCTTAATTCTCAATTGAAAATACAGACTCTAATAAATTACAGTGAAACAGACAAGTTGTTTATTGCTAAATATGATGTGCTTGAATAATATTATCTCTGAGGTTTATTCAATCTTCAAAGAGGCTTCCAATATCTAAGATCCCTTAGGAATTATATGTAACTTAAACACTAAATGAAGTAAGAAAAGGAATAGCTAATTTTTGCAAGTTTTACAGCCAATGTATGAATGTAGACTTTTAGTAATCCCCCTTTGGCTATCTTTTTCAGAAATACCATGAAAATGCCAAGAGGCGAAGGTTTCATTGAGTTGAGCTTGATTCCTAATATCTCATTCATTCATTCATTCATTCATTCATTCATTCATTCATTCATTCTTGAAGTTTCCGATCAACTTGTTATTTTCTAATTTACCATCCATCTATTTCTTGGCAGTTTTCAATTCAAATTATGTCACCTCTGATCTCATTTAGATTTTTTGTGACTTGCCAAAGTTGGGAAGGTACAGTACTGCCACTTAAAGGATAAGTAACTTGTAGTTAAAAAAAGGGATGGCCATCTGTATAAAAAATGGTTTTGCTCAACATAATTCTCCAACTGATCTAAATAAACCTCAATAAAATATAATAGCTGCTGACAGTGTCTGAATCAGCATTGTGAATTTGCCTTCTGGTGTTGCAAATCCAAATGGGTGACAATACTGTGGCAACTGTTCCTACTAGAATAACAATGTTGTCAACATTTTGATAGGGTTATAGATAATGCATAAGAGGATTTCAGTGTTTTACTCTTTCAGATACATTTAAATCATGGTGCAGAGTTTGTTCATTTCTTGGACTCATAAGATAGAGCAAAACAATTACACAAATGCAGGCTGGCTTTGTCAATACATCTGTTCTATTAGCTGACTTTCCCTTGCAGCATCTTATACAGTGAGTGTGGGGGGGACGACATGATTAGTGCTCATTGCAAATCTTGCAGACTAAAATCAGCATTTCATATAAAACTAGTGTGTCATTTGTAATCCATCAATAAAAGGGTTTTTATTCATAAATAACCAATCTGCAATAATTCTGTACATTTTCAAAGGACTCTGGAGCCATACAACTTTATGCAAACTCTTCAGAAAACATCCACATTCTCTGTTCCTTTCTCTCATATCAGATAGCATGTTTGGCATTGGTATATATGTTTGTGTGTATATCTATATGCACACAGACATATATCGGTACATATACATAGATACATGTGTGGTGTATATATCTATTTATACAATATGTACACATTGTGTAAAAGAAGCCATAGTCACTTTTTCCAAAAAGCATTTACTGTACAACATTCAGAATTTACATTGATAATACAAGGCACAGAAAATCTGGTATGAAGCCAAGGCCATAATACGTTGTTTCTCTTAAGGAGGCAACAGATTCTGCCTGTGTCTTTTCTTGTAGTAAAGAAATATCTTATTCCATCCAAATTTCGATGAAATTTCAGAAAGCCACTTTGTGGCATTAACCGATTTATTTTCAAAGGGCTCCAAAAGTCAATCCCCTTTACACATTACTGGAAAAAGAAAGAACACTATATTCAATAATCATTACGATACTGGGGAGGGGAAAAAAAAGAATACTTAATTTATGTGTCTGCAATCAAACACTGAATTGTTACAATCAACTTCATTTCAATTTTATTTCAGGAAAATAGAAGCAGGAAAACCTAAGCAAGGAATGTGTGAACCCTGTGCTGATATCCAGGATAGAAATGTGCATGAATTTTTGAGTCTGAGTTTACATTTTCAGATATCGATGGAGATTCTCAGTCATCCAAATTACAGTTGTCCCAAAAGTGCTTTTCTGAAGGCAACTGGACTGTCTGTGTTTTTACCTGAAGACATTTCGCTTCTCATCTGAGAACTGAATCTGAATCTTCATTACAAGAACTGAAGAGACTTCTTGGATGAGAAGCAAAATGTCTTCATTTTTGATATTTACTTTTTGCCAGATCAATAGTACAATTTGACAAAAGTGAGAAACAAAATGAGAGTTTTAGTACATTAACAATTAAAAGACTACAAATCATTGTGACCTAGAGAAATGTGGTATACTTAATAAACCACAACAATGGGTCTGTGTTATATAAGCATCTGATTGGAAAAATCATGAAGTTAGAGTTAGAGAAGAACTAAGTCTTTGAGTATAAATAATTTTAATCATTTTATCTTCTGCAACTTTGGAAAATTATTGGTTTACCTGTTTGCAAAACACAGTGAAAAAAAAAGTCATTTCTCTGTGTACTTGTTCATTTTCACCCCCTATTCTTTTTCTTCTATCAGTTTGTATATTTATTTATCAAATTATGTAACTAGCCCCAATTCTATGGGACTCTGATATACAAACATGAAACTAAATTACAGAACAAATGAAATTTCAAATGAATTTAATAGGCTCACTAGAGCCAATAGCACCCTAAAATAAAATGGCTTTAACTATCTCCAGAAAAGGCTAATGAACTCACTAGTGGGAGGGCGTTTGAAAGAGTGGAGGCTCCTGTGACTTATGAAAATCTCATACTTCTGGAAAAATCTAATATATTCTTTTCTTTCCGTAGCTTTCCCATAAAATAAAGGTTCATAATTAAATAAGTAAATAAATAAAATAAGTGATCCTAATTATAATTTCACAAGTTAGTGTTCTTCAGATAAATATTTAGAGTTCAGCATCTTTTTTAAAGTATGCGCTTTTCTTTGAATTCTGAATATATGGGCACACTTCTTACTCTTGCAACTAGGAATCATCCTGTTGCCATCTGCCACACTCTACATGGGGCTACCTTTGAAAACTATTTGGAAGCTGCAGTGGAACAAACACTTTTGGAGACCTCCCTGGGGGCACATAAATTCCCATAAAATAAATGAGCTTAGCTAAGGTGCTTCCATCATGAAAAACTAAATTTTAAATTCTATTGTCTATTTTCTAAACTTCATATCCTCGAAATTCCACCTAATTGATGAGCTGTGGTGGTGCAGTGGTTAGAATGCAGTACTGCAGGCTACTTCTGCTGATTGCCGCCTGCCTGCAATTTAGCAGTTCGAATCTCACCAGGCTCAAGGTTGACTCAGACTTCCATCCTTCCGAGGTCAGTAAAATGAGGACCCAGATTGTTCGGGGCAAGATGTTGACCCTGTAAACCGCTCAGAGAGGGCTGTAAAGCACTGTGAAGTGGCATATAAGTCAATGCTGTCACTTGCTTGCTGCTAATTCAGCATCCCGTTTTCTGAATGCCCAGTCAAATAACCCAGGAAACATATCAGATAAGACAAAATCACATAATGCTTCCTAGCAAGTAGAAATCCATAGGCATAATTTTTAAAGACAGTTGATGTATAAATTAATTGTGATATTTGTAAATGTTGATCTAGATACATTTTCTTTTAAGTCTTTATGGATTAAAAGACCAAATGAATAAGCTTTTGGGGACCTAGTGACATTTTGGAGCATCTAAAAAAGTCTCATTGGGTGATGTCACCTAAAAAGAAAACTTGACAGTGAGATAGGCCGCATAGAAATGTAATAAGTGAAAGTTAAATGATGTTTCTTTGCCATTTTAATATTCTAAATTTCTGTTTAAAACTATTTTAAGATATTGCTTTTAACCCCATTTTATTGTTTGTATGTATTTCTCATTTCAAGCTGGTGAGAAAGCACAAGAGTGCCTTGTGCCCTGAAAGGAGATCTGGATAGCCTAAGGATTACAGAACAGTGATGAAAGATTTCAAGCCACATCTGACATTAGGAGTTCAAGTTATAGTTCCAAGGGTTAAGATTCACAGCTTTAATTCTGAGGTACCACCTTCCCCGAAGGACAACTGCATCTTGATTTTAAATCAAGAAATGGGGGGAAATGCTAGAGATCTTAGTTTATGTGCAAGAAAAGAGGAAAAGAGGATCAAAAATAAAAAAATATAGAGTGAGATTCTATTAGCGGCTGATGGATTGTTGGAAGATTTTATAATCATATTATTTTTTCCACATCCCTTTATTTCAGCCTAGCATGAGTCTGTTATTTGGCACTTCTGTTTAGGTGACATATCATTTATTATCACACTAAGTGCAAAAATAAAATAGTGTTGATTAAAAAAAAGTACATAGTGATATACAAAGCAAACATTAAAGCTCACTGGAGAGTTGGGAAAGGCAAAGAAAAAACCATACCTTAATCTGTTAAGATCAGGTAAAATTATTCTTTTAATTCCAGCATCTCAGAGTTAAATTTTACATAGAAGATAAAAAGTCTACTTTTGCTGAGACATCAAAATAGTGGTTTCATTTCTCATCAGAAAACCTTCATCCCTCTACAAATTCTTATGGAAGTGCTCTATCCCAAATGATCAAAATCTACACGGAGGAGTTTAAAAGTGACTTTAGAAAGCACTTGCAAATTAGCACCTTTCTTTAGATCGTTCTTCAATTTCTTCCAATTTACAAACACAGAGAGAGAGATTGGAAATGCAAGATATGAACAGTACAGTTTTAATACATATGGCATGTTAACATTTTTAGATTTTTAAGAAAAGGGAAAGAGAGAGTGAAGTTATTATAATTCCCAGTTATTATTATAATTTTTAAATAAATAAATAAATAAATTCAAAATAATGAATAATAAGGCCACAAGTGATGGCCATCCATATCAGAGAAATATGCACACAGATATAAGTATTATATTAGAGGAAAACCATGGGTGAGGAACTTCTGGAGACTATAAAGGTGCATACAAAGAAAATACAAGGAAAAAGGGGCATGGAATATATACTAATTTTTATGAAGTTGGTTTTAGCCAAATCTACTGACTCGGTACCTATGGAGATTCTCAGTCATCCAGGTCATGGTTCTCCCAAAGGTGCTTTTTCAAGAGGCCACTGGACTTTCTTTGTTTCTCCAGAACTGAAGACGCTTCTTGGATGAGAAGTGAAATGTCTTCAAGGGGAAAAAAAGAAAGTTCAGCTGCCTCTTGAAAAAGCACCTTTGGGACACTGATTTGGTGTGGAAATAAAAAATAAATAAATTATTGTTAAAAATAAAACAAACTTGCACAGAAAAGACATCAATCTTATTTAAAAGTTGTGTGCATGTTTTACTGCCAGTTTGGTTCAAGTGGTTAAAGCATCAGGCTAGAAACTGTGAACTACAAGTCCTACTTAGGCACAAAGTCAACTGGTGACCTTAGGCCAGTCACTAGCCCTAGGAAGAAGTGGACAGGCAAACTACTTCCTGAAATCTTGCCAACCAAACTGCAGGAGTTGTCCATGCAGTCTCCAGGAGAGAATACTGACTTAAAGGTACACACAAAGCAGGAGTGGGTTCCTGCCAGTTCTAACCTCTTCTATAGAAGAGGTTCCACAAATCTACAGTGCCATTTAGAACCGGTTCCAGCTCCCTCCTCCCGCCTGTCCGCACATCATCAAGATGAAGAACAAGAGGAGAAATTCTGGTAGTTGAAGTCCACAAGACTTGTAACTTGACAGCTTTAAGACTTGCATGCTTCAAATCCAAGCTCTCCTGAATTTCATGGCACCAATTTAGTATTGAATTTTGACAACTTTAAGACTTGTGTGCTTCAAATGCCAGAGTTTCTGAGCCAACATTTTGGTTGCTAAGCAAGAGCGTTATTAAGTGAGTTTCACCACATTTTACAAGTTGGCCACGTCCACCCAGTCAAATGACTAGCAAGCCACTCCCACCCAGTCACATGGCCAGCAAGCCACTCCCACCCAGTCACATGGCTGGCAAGCCACTCCCACAAAGCAGGCCACACCTACAGAAGAGGTTCTAAAAAAAATTGAAACCCACCACTGACACAGAGGTATATATCCTATTCTATATCTTAGTATTTCCGTGAAAGATCTTCCTCATCAACAATTTAATTCTCAGATGCTAATGATTGGTGCCAATAGTAGTACAGAGAACCATTTTAATTTCCAGCAGATCAAACTGGACCCAAATGTAGCAACTGAAAATAAAATTTTGTAATCAGGTGCAGGGTTTTACATTTGCTCACTTTAAATGTCAGTTGTGAATTGCATTTCTGAGCTCAAGAATAGTGCTTGTCTTTTACAAAGCCAGTGTTTTTTCTCTTCTGTGAAGCAAGTGTTTTATAATTTGAACTTTAAAAAATGTTATTGTGTTCTGAGATGTTAGGCATAGAAAAATAGAACACTTCTAGAACTAAGGCAGTGAATATGGTAGGTGACATTTTATCATTTTGTTGTCTCTAATGCTAAACACTTGTTTGTTCATTGAATTGTGGTGTCTGAACTTGGTTGTTTAAATTGCAGGTGTTGCATCACCCAAGTAGTGCATGAATAAGGTTACCTCATTGGGTAAGGAAACATATACAAGTAAGCAACCAAGCTCCCAGGAGACTAAGGACTCCACAATTCAATGAGCTACAAATATTCTCTTCTATTGGAACTCTATTTCTTTCTGATCCAGCTACACTAGTCACATTATTGGGGGTCAAAGGCCTGTTGACTTAAGATAGCAATCCTAGATATGCTTATCTGGCAATAAGTTCTACTCAGCTCAGGAGTGTCCCCAAAAATCAACCACAACAATGGAATTAAATTCCATATTGCCCATGAATATTGCAGCCACCATCTTAATTTTTTTAACCATATCATGTAGACATGCATGTTATAGCTCAGGAGAAGTTGCATGAATGCACACACCTTAGAATACATTTGTATGGCATTCCATTTTGATTATATAGTCATGTAGCTACGTGGTTATGCTTTTTCAAGAACATTTTTTTTGTTTTTCTGAAATATACTGTTGGATTTGCACCCATGTTAGCTACAAAGTGCTAACAGGATGTGCCTTATCCTTCTTTCTGCTTTCTTTCTCCAGAAATTTTCAGACTCTTTGGCTTCTCATGCTTTCATTTAAGATGTACAGGAGGAGAACACAAATGTTTATTGCAGAATCTTGCCCTTACAGAAATAAAGGGGAGGGGGGAAGCAACATCCCTGTCATTTTCAGGATGAAAAACAATCTGAAATCCCACCTTTTGCAAAGGGAACCTATTAGAAAAGAAAACAGATTTTGATAGTATTTAATAAATATGTATATGTGTTTTCACCTTCTAGTGTTTCTGCCTCCTCTCAGCTCACAGTGAGTCTAAAATCTGAAAATGAAAAAAAATAATTAAAAAAAATTGCCACCAAAAGAACGAGGTGCTTTTTGCTGGACCAGAACATTGTAAAATTAAAGTAGACATTTGGACGGTGTTGCTTTTGCAGGTTTTTTTGTCTAGATTAAAATCCTTGAAATTGGAAAGACATGAGACTGACTTGGTGCCTTTACACACACACACACACACACACACACACACACACACACACACACACACACACACACACACCATTTATCAATATAAGCCCATAAAAGAAATGGATGCTATGGATGCCTGTCAAAACTTTTTATTTTTTTATTTTTGGGGAAAATAGAAAAAAATGACGTTATATTAAAAGGCAGAGAACATATTTTAATAAGGGGGAAAAGCCAGTGTTTTCTTGCCTTCTAAGTTGCTCAATGTTTTTCAGACTTATTAAACATAATTTTAAAAAAACTGATTCCATTTAGTATGAATACATAATATACATATTATTAAAAAAAAGTTTGGGAATGTGTAGAAGAAACCCAATTTGAGAAGATTTTTATAGTCATAAATGGGGGGGGGAGGTAGAACATCCAGTGGAACACTTCACTGGCTCTTGGACATATTTTTTGTCCTATTTAATTAACACCTACCATATTGGGGTGAAATAAAACCTGGGACTATTGGATTATAATTATCTTTGTTTCTAAACCCGTGAGTATTTTCTCATTTTTTAGGTACTCAAAGGAGCATTTTTAATATGAATGTTTCCTGTTTTTTTTTCCTGAGCGTTTTTATGGCAGTACCTAACTCCTTATGAAATTAAAGCTTTGTTGTTATCTATAAAACAACAGCTGTTTCTGATGATTATTCACATCTCTCAGAACCAAATTTGGTGCTTCCCTTTGGGCAGATGGAGATGCTTTAGATGAGACCATCACCACTTCCTGCTGCTAAATCATAATGACCTCCACATGGACATCCAGCTGACCCTTTCCTGTCTATTGATCTTGGAGTTATGGTGCTCCAGAGGCCAATACAAATGGTCCCAAGGGGAACAGGATCTTTCTCTGAATGAGATGCACAGCTTCACTTCCGATTGTCAATTCATCTGAATCTTGTAAACCAGACTGAAGTGGTCAGATAATATCCATGATACATGGACCTAATTTGTGTTTAGATATACTGTGATATTGGTTTGTCACAGTTCCTTGTGGGTTGTCCATAGATTTACTAGAGGATGCAGCCTTTTCTTTTGCAAGCAGCATCCTGAGCCAATTAGCCTTCAGAGAGGAGCAGTTCCAAAATTCTCCTGAAAAACTGGTTTGCACCAAAGCCAAATATGTGGATGGCAGAGGGGTAATTGCTCTAAAAACCTTAAAAATATGTCTAGGTGATTAGGACATTGGAACTCTCCTTGCTGGCTATAGCTGTTGGAAACCTGTATACCCTTCAGGCATATTTTAATATATATCATATTTCCTTAATGCAATTTATATTATATTGCAAATATACTCTCTTCTTAATTTGCACATTTGTATGCGTTGTGCAGGCATCAATATTTTTCTTCAAGCTAATTTCTCTAATATGTATCTTTTTGACCCCTTTGCCCCTCTATCTCATGGGGTAACTGCTGGAGAGAGAACATGGAAACATCAGAAATGATCATTAACAATTAAACTTTTTGCTGGAGATATGTGTGGTCTTCATGAAGTTTATCTCTACCCTAGAAGCTGAGCAACCCAATTCACTTTCCTTTCCTTTATTCCATGAAAGATATAGAAAATCAAGGAGCTCCAAGCTTTTCTAATGCATGAACTGAATGGAAACAAAGTGTAAATTGAAAGACATGGGATCTTAAGAAAGCTTAATAGCCCAAGCAATAAATATAAAGGTGGCATGAATGATAACAAAGTGGGCATTAGTGAGCTTTGACTGTACAAATAGCAAAAGCACTTAAACTTATATATCATTCCATAGTACCTTATAGCACTCTCTGGGCATTTTAGAAAGTCAGCATATTGTCCCCAACAATCTGGGTCCTCATTTTACTGACATCAGAAGGATGGAAGACTGAGTCAATCTTAAACTAGTGAGGATCGAACTCCAGGCTATGGGCAGAGTTTGCCTTAAGTACTGCATTCTCACTGCATTTTTGACACTCAAGTCAAAAATTTGGGTCATCTAGTCCAATACAGTTGTACTACCATGTGTAAAAACACAAATCAATATAATATTTTGAAGCATGCCAAGAGAGTAATAATGCTATCTGTCTGAATATGTGGTTGTATGAAAGTTGGTATAATTTAGCCCAAGTATCCTGTTAGTCAATGATCATCTTATTTCCTGGAGCTCATCAGCAAGACTGATGTGGTTAGATTATTTAGCAAGGCTAGAGAGAAACATATCCATATCCTCCTTTAACCAGGAATTCCATTAGACCCTTGTTTCTTCTGTGGATAATTGGAAAGAAAACCACAGTTTAAAATTAAAATGGAGATAGCTGCAACAACAGAACATCAAACATCTAATTTGAGAAATAGATGACTAATATACTCCTATTTCTTTCAAGTGAAAGAAAAAAAAGTGATTTATGAGAATTGGATGGTAACAATTTCTCAAAAGCAAATGAAGGGGGGGGTCATCTTTTCTGAAAAAATAATAATATTCCTTTGAAGAAAATTATGGTTTTAAACTATGATTTAGAGTAGACTTATTGTAAACAGTGGGGCTAGTACTTTACATTACTTATGACCAAAATCCCTTTGACTTCAATAAATCTAAGTGTTTTAAGCTTAAGTCTAGCACAATATGAACAAAAGACTTTGGCAGAAGCAAATTATTTGATTTTTATATTGTACAGGTGTTAAAAGTTTAACAGTGATTTAAAATATTTTTAAAAAGCTTTATAGGGCCTTCCTGATTTTATACCAACAAAGAATGAGTCAAGTCACTATCTTTTTGAAAGCATTTAAATCAGCCCAGCTCTAAGTCAGAACAGTTCCTTGAGCATGTATTTTAAGAAAATGGGAAGACAATTACAAAAGTCAAAAAATTGGGTCATCTAATCCAATACATTTGACAGACTGATAATACAGTAAAATGTTCTCTGGAGTCTTGGAGAATTTTGCCAATCCAATTGGTAGATGGTGGATATTGAACTTCTGAAATGTAATTTATATAATCTACTGTATTCACTTTTTCTGAAAAGATCCAAAATGCATTTACTCCAGTTTTAATTGATCCATTTCTTCTACAGAACAGCTTCTTTCACTTACCTTGCTCCCCAGGAGTATCAATCAAAAATATAAGTAAGAAGTGTGAGCTTCTTAAAGTATAAAATCTCCGCTCTGTATATTACTTGAAAGATACCCATCCCACTAATGCATGTAATGAAAACTACTTCAGATATGAAACCAGTAATCAAATAACCAAACAATCATAGTTTGATGCAATTCCTTTGGTGCTGCCTTCTATTAATAAGCTTCTAAAAAAACAACAACTTGTAAGACGCTGCCCTTTGTGTAACCTCAGCAAATTTTGAAAATTTGATATAATTTTGACAACTATCCCCATCTTTATAGCAAATGTTTTTAGAATTAAAAAGAAAAAAAATCAGATATATTCTCTTACACTTTTTTCTACTAGTTGGCATTCAGTTGAGAATTGGCTTTTGTTCAATGGAAAAGAGAATTTCAGACACATTCCCACAGCTGGAAAATGGAGCTCTTGCATTTCTGAGACCACCAAAGGCTATATCCTTTATTATATAATCACCTCCTCAGAGGTCTGCAGCTTCCCTTGCTTTTTATACTTCATATATGAGACGTATAAGGCCACCCAACTCAAATTATAAGACCCTGGGCAACACATAACAAACCTCAAGGAAAAATTCCAGGAGGGAACTCCTACCATGGATCCTTTTCAGAGGAGAAAAATATGGTCTCTATGGGAGAGGCTTTGTAGAGAGATGTATCGTAGAAAATAATCTCAGCAATAGAGCCCATCTATGCAATAGAGCACTAGAGCAGAGGTGGGTTCTTACCAGTTCGCACCTATTCAGTAGAACTGGTTCGTCAAATCTATCGAACCGGTTAGAAGAGGTTCACCAGTGGACCCGGAAAGCAGGCCATATCTACAAAAGAGGTTCCAAATTTTTTTGAAACCCACCACTGGTCCTTGGATATGATTATTCTACACTATCATGCTCATAATTATAAAACTCAGTGCCTCTGTGAAAGGTAAGGATGACTACTGTGTTTGTGGTGCAATCAGAACATTGCGTGTATTGAAGTTGTTTTAACGCAAACCAAAGATGCCTTTTAAAAAACAAGTTTATATTATATTCTTATGCATGCCGATGCTGTGTGTGAGGTAATTTAAAGTGGTTCTGACAAGTGTCATCAGCATCTTCATATCTGGTCACATGAGCAGCAAGCTACTCCCACAAAGGAGGCCACACCCACAGAGTAGGTTCGAACAATTTTTGAAACCCACCACTGCAATAGAGCCTTCCTATTATAAAGTCATCTAAAAAGCATACCAAGACAAATTTGAAATAAATTCTCACGTATTTTGAGATTAAAACAGAGCATCAGATGCCTTTTTCACCATATAAGAAAAGATTTAAACTGCTGATTTCCACATAACATAAGCACAAATAAAACTGAATCACCAGTAACATTTTTTAAGAATTCTGTATATATATATATATATATATATATATATATATATATATATATATATATATATATATATATATATATATATATATATATATATATATATATATATATATATATATATATATATATATATATATATATATAGTAAAGAGAGACCATGTCCCAGTTTTTCTCAAGTCAGGAAAGGAGAAAAAAGATTTTTTTTAAAAAATTGTCTACATTCATAACCTTTATTCTCTAAAAATGGACAACATTTCTAAAGAAAACTATGCAACTAGTATTTTTAATCAAATGGATAAAAAAGAGAAAAAACCTTCAGAAATTTGCTTTAAAAATATATTGCAGGAAACATTTTGCTTTAGCTCTAAGCCCCCAAAATAACTCCAAAATGTAGCAGTATATTTCTGTGCATTCTCTACCATTGATACCAGCAGTGACCTCAAATCCTTGCCTATGCCCCCAGTACGGTCATATTCATCAAAGGGACATCATGCTGCCTATTTTCAAGTTACAAACTAACCTATAAGTTGATTAAACAAAGAAAAAAAAAACAAGCAACTCAAACACCTCCCTTACTCCACACACATTTACACAAAGACAATTCCAAGCATCTGCAATAATTTTCATATTTTCTTTTCTTAGTTGAAGCGCTGTGTATTCATACACACTTTGTGTCTGAAGGATTGTTAGCACACAAGCATAGAATTTGTGTACATGCAAGTGTGTGGGTGGAGGAGGAGGGGTGTTTTTTTTTCCTTTTTATCCAGCATAGAAAAGTCTCTGTGTAATAGTCGTGGTTTACCAGCTTCTTCTGTTCCTCCAAAGGGGACCTGGCTTGAGGACAGAAGGAGGAAGTGACCCACTGAGTGAAAGTTGGGTGGTGGTGCAAATGCATGATGTGGCTTCTTCCCTGCTAACAGGGACTCCATTTCAGTTCAAACTCACTCTTGATTCTCTGAAAGAAAAGTGATGGTTAAAGTCCATTTTGTCTGCTGTAGATGAAGTTGGATTCCTCCATTTGAGTTTCTGTAAGGTTAGAAATTTGGGATTGTGTCCTTCCTATTTCTTCCAGAGCACAGGCTAGAGAGTCTAAGTCACCATCGTGCTGGTGTCTGGCTTCCCATAAGTCCAAAATGACCGCAGAGGGGCTGTGACGTGTAGCAAAATAAGACAAATTCCTAGAGAAGGAGAAAAACAGGAGGTGGCAAAAAAAAAAACATGTTAGAGTAGTAAGTATTTTCGGTCAACCGCAAATGAAGAGAGGCAGTCTAAAATGCAAATTGAAAAGTGCATTCCTGTAAGCAAAGATTCTCACAAAATTTGCCACTTGTTCCAAATAACCATTTTTCCTCTAATAGCGCTCTAGTTTAGATTCATAATTTTCTCTCAATCCAGCTCAGCATTGGTTCATCTTTTGCTCTCCCTAGCTGTTAGTCAGTCCTTAACTTTGCAAACATTATTGACTATGGGACAATCTGAATAATAGGATGAGGTGGAAAGGATAACAAATACATCTATGTAGGCTCAAGAGAACCATTTCTTCCAAGGAAGGAGGTTGCCTCTTCCTTCATGTTCTGATATGTAGAATGGTATAATGGCCTCCATTCAATGAATAGATGTCTTCCTAGATGTTCTTGTTGAACATTCCCAAAATTCTTTATGGATTCTTTGATATATTTGATAATCGTGTTTCCAATCCCTCCATGCTTTTTGAGATAAGGAGGGGCTTTTCTGTCTGTTAGCACTTCCTGCCTGAACTTTGCATGAAGGCAAACCTAGCTTGCATTGTTGGCAAAAATAAAAAATAAAAAGGAAAATGATAATAAAATAAAAGAATGGACTGCTGGAAACTGGATTGCAACATCTAAAAGCCTGGTGGTGTTTTACTCCTGTTCTAAACCACAATATTTATTGCTTTCAGCTCCCCTACCTTCTCTTGAAGTCCTGATGTTTTATCATGGCAATAGCAATAATACTTAACTTATATATGGCTTCGAAGTGCTTTGGGTGGTTTGCAATGTCACTATGTTGCACCCAATCTGGGTCCTCATTTTACTGACCTTGGAAGGATGGAAGTCTGAATCAACCTTGAGCTGGTCAGGATCGAACTCCAGATTGTGGGTAGTGTTTGCCTGCAATATACCATTCTAACCACTGCACCACCAGGGTCCTCATTCCTTGGTTTATGATCATTCAGAATAGGGAACAACTTGAGTAATCAAATCCCACTTTCGTTATGATAAAGCTACAGAGTCACATTGAAATAGCTATGCATCATCCCCACTGTGCGAGAGCATAACTTTCCAAAGAAGACCTACATAGGGGTTATGTCTCCTTCCCAGAGGCCTTTGCTTCTCACTATGGGAATATAATGGTGGATTGGCAACCAGGTTACATTTAACCTACTTATAAATATACTACCACTTTAGTGATAGAGACAGGAACTCCTTTTGTCTTCCTATAAAAACCTGTAAAAGGTGAATAATCTGTCTCTCTTGGATAACCCAAAGATCTTCACCTTGAAACCTAGCTACAATATTACTGATCTTCAGGGAAGCATTATTACTTTGCCCTCTAAAACAGTGCAAATGCATTGAGCCTCCAGAAGTCTTAATAGGCATTTATTGTGTTCTACCCATTAGCCATTTAAGAAAAGAGGAATACACAATTTGCCAGCCTCCTGGACCCGATGGCACCGTATAACCTTGAATGCCTTGTGAGACCAAAATAATTAAAAAGTGCACCTCTTGGCTGAAAGAAAGGTGTGCACTCCTGTTATATGGAGGCATTAGCATTAACCCTGCCTTTTCCTATTGTTTTTTTTTTTTTGTCACTTAAACCAGCTGAAATGTGTGCATATAAATTATGGAAATGTTCATTTGTTTGCAATAGCTGTGCTGGAGCAAACTAATTTTTGTATGCACATTATTCTCAAGCTGCCTCTTTACAAATTAACTTGGGTTATTTCCCTTGGGAAAAATGATCTAAGCAAGGTTTTGAAGCAAGTATCTATTTGCATAACTAGATTTGCATATATACAAGCCACCAAATGTGCATGTACATTTGAAGGAGTTATATTTTTGCTACCATCTTCGTAGAAGGACCACTATTCAAAGACCTTCTGGATTTCAGTGAGGGACAGTTCATATCCGGATGACTGAGAGTCTTTAAAGGGGTGCTTTGTTTTGATGAGTACATGCACACACCGGTAATCCTGAAGCTACTTTGTAAAGCAATGTCCATCACATTGAAGAGTGAAGTGACTAAAGTGCATTATATATTGTCTAATAGCCCTAGCCAAGCTTTGATGAGTGTTGCTTCAAAAGACTGCTTATCAAACATAGAGGATGTTGTTATTTTAATTTTCCAGCATGGCTTCCCTCAAACTCTTGCTAAACAATGACAGATGGGGCAAGAGACACATCCTCCAACATGGCTCACAGAAAGCTTTGGCAAGCTGTGCTGTAGAACAGACTCTTTGCTTCTCCACCACTTTCTTGGCAAAGCTCAAAGAGGCTTTTTCCAGCTGGTCCAGAAACTATCTCTAACTTCGGCAAGTGGCAGATAGGAGAGAGAGAGAAAGACTTCAAGCCAATCATCTTACCCTGTTAATTGTGAATCTAAGGTGCACCTAAAATTTATGATTCTACAGGTGGGAATCTTATGTTCTATCCCACAGTTTGATGTCAGCTGAGCTATGGAATTAGCCTTACTACTAGGTAAAATGAAGGAAGTACTTTGAGTTGTAAGTCATGAACTGCCCAACTACTGCCCTCCTGACCCACTGTTGCTGCCTTCTAAGCAGTGGTGGGTTCCTACTAGTCCGGCCTGGTTCGGCTGAACCAGTAGTGGTTTGGCGACCTCGGTCGCTGGAACTGGCAGTTACCAAGGCTTGTCACGCCCCCAAACTGGTTCTCCAGGTCACACCATAGGAGCCACAATCTTCTTTCTCACTTCTGAGCATGCACAGAACAATTTTTATTTCACCGCGTATACGTGTGTGGTGCATACACGAGCGAACTGGCAGTAGTGCCTGCTGGAACCCACTTCTGCTTCTAAGTGTGATTTTATGAGACCTCTTCAGACCAGGTTGCAACCTAGCAGTGATTTTTACTTGAATAGTTCACAATGCCTCCCATATGCTTGGATGCTAAGATTGGGAAGATTTTCTCATAACCACCTCTGACCTTCACAGAATGATGTACACAAGATAGGAAGATGATTGGCCAGAAAGTGATTGAGAAAGAGATGGATCCTGCCTCTATAATATATCATTTAGGATATATTAGGTAGCGCAGTGGTTAAATGCAGCACTGCAGGCTACTGCTAGATCAGCAGTTCAGCGGTTCAAATCTCACCGGCTCAGGGTTGACTCAGCCTTCCATCCTTCCGAGGTGGGTAAAATGAGGACCCAGATTGTTGGGGGCAATATGTTGACTGTCTGTAAACTGCTTAGAGAGGCCTGAAAGGCCTATGAAGTGGTATATAAGTCTACTGCTATTGCTATTGCTATTTCAAACTCATATGATAACATTTGCATAATATACGAAACATTGAAGAGTTTAATAAAAATAGTTCACTTCTCAGCTGTGACTCACATCATGACATCTTGAAAATTTAAGTGTGTATACATAAATAAAGCAGAAGTTATGTTACATTGGCAGTGATTCTTATCTGTTTTAAGGGGAAAGCAATGTGAGCTAAACAATTCAGAGTAGTATCTTTCTAAACTGATTTTAGAAATTTTGGAACAAAAGGCACATTGCTGTGCTTCTTATTCATTATGAGGTTTATTTGAGGACAAACTTATAAAAATGAAAATAACTAAGTTACACTGCAGAAAATAAACTAATGCCTCTCATATTAATCAGTTTCTTTATTTGACTAATCTTATGTATCAATTTAGCATTGTTTGGTACTCTCCCATTTCTATAGATATGAATTGTAATGCATAGGTGCAATGCAAGTGGCACTTTTCAGAACACTAGGAAATGGCTTGCAACTAAAAAGTGCAAGAAAGAGTATGTACAGTAGGGGAAATTTGCTTGCAGAAAATGTTGATGCTAAGAAGCATATATTCAAAAATGTGTATATTAGCAAGTATAAACTTAAATTGCCGATTTTCAAAATACATTTTTACTTTGATTTCATAAACTAATGGATAGATATGAATCTGAAGTAGGGAAAATGAAGAAAAACAAAGGCATAGATATGCCCACCTCAAATCCAGATTGAACAGTAAATAAACCTGATAAAATCTAGGAAATATGTAACATTGATCAATATTGATCAATATGTAACACTGAGATCCAGGGATATGTTTTGATCTGCATTTCCTTAAAATAAAATTTCAGGTATTTAAAGGCATAATACATGCAATTAGTGTATTGAATGGATGTTAAGTAGAGGCATATATTTGCACACCTTTGAATTTGGGATAAAATACTATCTGTCTATTTCAGCTGCTGTTTGATTTATGCATATTGGATGTAGGATATGAGCAACCTGATCCTGAGGGTGGAGTCTAACATATCATCTGTTTGAAGTCACTGTGCTCTCAGAAGAAACTCAAGTCCAGCCATGAATTCCATTCATCCTTATCTAGGTTGACTGTTAGTAGATCAGATTCTTAGCATGTAATAAACCTTTAGTGCTTTGAATTCAACTCTTGTTCCTGAATTCAACTCCTGTTCCTGATTACTTGCACCTGACAACGGAAACAAGTTGGGAATATTTTTGCACAGTGTGAGCAGCAGAATGAAGCATAGGTGGTTCATTTCTTAATTGCTTACTTCTCCTCATTTTTCTTTTTACACATGAAATTACTTTCTCTTCCAGTTGCAACAAAGAGTCCTGGGTGCTAGAGATTAAAAAAAAAAAACCTACCCAGAGATATGAATCTTTCCTCGCAAAATGTAATCCTAATTTTCTGACTGAAGAATTGAACTAATCAAAAAGTAAATATTTTACAGAGGACATGCCCAGGTTTGAAGACATCCTAATAGAATGACTTTCAAACAGAACCACTATCATTTCCAAAACATTATTTTCTTTAAATTTCAATTCAAGTTAATACATTCATACATACATAATTTAATCAATCGGCTTATTGCAAATTCTTTTCCAAAGTCTTCATAATCTCCATCTAGAATGCTCTGTTTATGTGTGGTTTCTCATTTATATTAAAAAAGGAACAGATTAATACTTACAGATTGGAAGGATTATTGAAATAATATGCAATAATATTTGAATTCTTGAACTATAAAGCTGCCACTATTGCAGTTGGCATTGCTTATTTTTGAGTTGTCCAGCACAAACTGAAACCTAGTTGATTTTGTTTGTCTCTCTTTTAAGTGAGAGAAAATAATATACGTGCATGGAGAAGTCTGTATCTCTTATCTTTTTGCTATACTCATTCTACTACTATTTTGATTTTTTTTTTTAGCAAAACTGATTCCAATGGAGGAAGCATTGTTACTTTGCAGGGAGAAAAGTTGCTATTAAACTAAGGTAAAAGTTATGAGGAGAGGTGGAGAGGGAAACATAACTCATAGAAAAAGAAAAAAAAAAGACTGGAGAAAGGAAAAGGAGAGGAAGATTGGAGAAATTAGGAGAGAGAGAGAGAAGCCCAACTGCACTCGAGAGAGACCGGAGGCCCATTGAGGTGAGGTAAGCAGAGAGGCAAACCAACTGCGGGCAGCAGAACCATTCAGCAGAGTACAAGGAGGCAAGTCAGTGAGAGAGCGGAGTAGAGGGGGAGGAGAAGAGAGGAGAAGCAGGCTTGCCGTGGACCATCCAGGCAGTCCTGTTTGCTGGTGGAAGCAGCATACTGGCGCAACCAACCAGCAAACAGGAGCCATGTGTTGGCAGAGCAAAAAGCAGCAGCAGTAGCAGTGCAGCAGGGAAGGAGAGCCAGCAGCAGGGGGCAGTGCAGTGAGGTAAAGCCTGAGAGCAGCGCAGAGAGCAACGGGAAAAGCGATGGTGGGGCTGAGTGGTGGGCTGAGTGGAACAGACCAGTCAGCAGAGCTGAGCTGACCAGTAAGCTGCACAGCAGGCTGGGAGAGCTGGCGGGAACAGAGACGAGGCTGAAAAGACCCAACTACCAAAAGATACAATGGAGCTGGCAGAGAAAATGACAAGAGGCCAGAACAGTGAACAACAAAAGTGAAGGAAACAATTTAAGCCTGAAGTCTCAATAGGCAAGGAGGGAAGATCCTGGTAGAGAATAAAAATAAATAGAGGACAGAAAATAAAAGATACTTGAGAGACCGCCTGCTGCCAAACACCTCCACTAGACCGATTAGATCCCATAGATTAGGCCTCCTCCGAATTCCATCCGCCGGCCAGTGCCGACTGGCGACTACCCGGAGGAGGGCCTTCTCTGTGGCTGCTCCGACCCTCTGGAATGAACTCCCCATGGAGATTCGCACCCTCACTACCCTCCAGGCCTTCCGCAAAGCCCTTAAAACCTGGCTGTTCCAACAGGCCTGGGGCTAAAGAGCTGTTGCCCCCGTCTCGAATGGTATGACTGCTGTGTGTTTTTAAACTATGCATTGTTATGTTTCATTTTTTTAAATTTTTTTTGTCTGTACCCCCCTTCCCTGATTTGAGTTGTGAGCCGCCCTGAGTCCCCTTCAGGGGAAAAGGGCGGCATATAAATATAATAAGCAAACAAACAAACAAACAATAAATAAATAAATAAAGAGGCAAATAATAAGGACAAGAGTGGAACATTAGAAATCAAGGAAGAACAAGATCAGTCAAATAAATAAAGGCAAGTCTTAAATAATAAGGTAGGGAGGAATTCAAGCTCAAAAACTTTAAAAAATATAGGGAATAAAAGGATAAGTGAAACTAACATAACAGTAAGTAAGTTAAATAACAAGGTAGAAAAAATGAGCACAAAAGGCAGAAAAAAGGATTGAAAAAAAGAGAAAGAAACATATTTTTTACCCTTAAAAGAACCAGCCAAAAAAAACCCTCATGGAACAGGTGACTGATATTATTGTGGCATGCAATATACATTTCATTTATGTGTTTATGCCCAAAGAACACCCAAATTATACATGCATTAAATGTAAACTGTGAACTACCAGAGGAAAAAGTAAGGGATCTAGAGGCAACTCTAGCCAAACTCCAACCTACTCCAACCAAACTCCTATGCAACAAAGCTGCACCCAAATTGAACCAAATAATGAAGAAATAACTCCCAAAGGATTTGACCTGGTGATAAACTCTTGGAAGAAGACAAATGGAGGCATGTCACACATAGAAGAAAATACGTTAGTCAAAGCAACATACATCTAACAAACCCCTACTGCCCAATCTAACCCAACCCGAAGCAGCCCAATTAAACTGAGCAATCAATTTCTCCCCTAGATGAATATATGGAGACCCACAACCTCCCTCTCCAAGAAAACATGCAGACACCAAGAAAAGGTGGCACAGTGGTTAGAATGCAGTACTGCAGGCTATTTCTGCTGATCACTGGTTGCCAGCAGTTTGGCAGTTTGTGTCACATCGGGCTCAAGGTTGACTCAGCCTTCCTTTTGAGGTCAGTAAAATGAGGACCCAGAGGTAATATGCTGACTCTGTAAAACACTTATAGAGGGCTGTAAAGCACTGTGAAGTGGTATATAAGTCTAAGTGCTATTGCTAAAAAAGACAGCATCAAATATCCCTTAAAAACTCACATTAATAAACAACCTTGAGATAAACAGAAAAGTACCCCAGATTGCACCCCTCACCCCCCAAAAAGAAAGGTGGGTATTGGTGATAGGAGATTCTATTCTCAAAGGAACAGAACCAGCCATCTGCAGACCAGACATACAATGTAGGGAGGTATGCTGTGTTCTGACCTAGGCTTCCCAAGATCATGAAGCAGACTCCTCGTCCTGATAAAACCTCTTTTATTTAGGTTAAAGGAAATTCCTTTCCAGCAAAGTCCTGGCAAACAGTCTTTCATGAGATTTCACAACTACAGAACTTTATCAGGCTTGGAGATTTGCCAGGCCAACATCTTCC
Source organism: Thamnophis sirtalis (assembly GCF_051295495.1). NCBI lineage: Eukaryota > Metazoa > Chordata > Lepidosauria > Squamata > Natricidae > Thamnophis > Thamnophis sirtalis. Next base: position 84,039,105 of record NW_028261382.1, read on the forward strand.
AAACCCCACTCCATAGCAGCAAGAAGCAGCAAGAATTATGTGGCAAGAAGTCAGGAACAGATCTTCACCCTAATGAATTGATTTCCGGTTGACTTCATGGTGATTTCAGACATAAGGAATGAGTCTCTGCATTCCTTGTGCTGAGTTATTCCTGTTTGTGGTCTCTGAAGGGAGCCAAAGCCGCCCTGTAGAGGTGGTGAAGCAAAGAGGGGCACCCTGTGAGGTTGAGGGAAGTCGCTAATCTCCTACCTAACCCAGGGTCATTTTTCCCTTTCAGCCACCGCAGAAAGAAAAGAAAGATTGAAAAATGTCAATCTAGTAAAATAGAGCAATAGCAAGGAGGAGATCAATTCTCACAGCTAGTCCTAGGGTGGACTGAGTCTAAACTGGGAGAAATCACCAGGGCTCGATGACAGCATGTAGACTCAGTCCAATTGGTTACTGGACAGAGCAACCCAGTCTGGCTGCTGTCTCCACGATCATAGGAGAATATATGACACCCAGATGCCATACTGTTCATGCATTGATTTGATAATTTTTTTAAAAAAATAAAAAAACTTGAAAAAAAAGTCTTAAATGCTTATACACAAATGCTCAAAGCTTAGGGAACAGATAGGGTGAACTAGAAGCAATAGTACATAATGGCAGGTATGACATAGTTGCCATTACAGAAAACTGGTGGGACGAAACACATGAGTGAAATGTACTGATGGATGGATACAAATTGTTAGAAAAACAAATTTAAAAAAGAGGAGGCGCAGTTGCACTATATGTGAGAGATCAATACATATCTCAGAAATGCACATGATCAAAGGAAAAAAATCCCTCCAGAATGTATATGGGTCAATATAAAAGAGGGGAAAGTGACATTGCCATAGGTGTATATTACATGCCACCCAACCAATCAGAAGAAATAGATGAACTCTTTGCCAACCAGCTAACAAATGTATGTAGGAAGCATACTACAGAAGAAATGGGAGACTTTAACTATCCAGATATCAACTGGGAGACTAATTCGGCAGCAAGTGGGAGATTAAATAGATTCCTAACCAACCTAGCCGACAAGTTTGTCATCCAAGTGGAAGAGAAGGGAACTAGAAGCTATACTGGACCTAATTCTTATTAACAGAGAAGTGATATAGGGCATTGAAGTTGCCAGAACGTTAGGTGAAAGTAATCACATCATATTGGAATTCAATATAATGCAAACACAAGCAATAGAAAATAATCCAACCAGTGCCTTAAACTTTAAAAGAGCTGATTTTAACAAAGCCAGGGAGAGCCTAGGAAGGATCCCATGGATGAAAATCCTAAAGGGGAAAAAAACCTCAAGAAGCATGGGAAACTCTGAAAAATGTGATCATAAAAGTCCAGTCCAGCATAATACCACTGAAAAAGAAAAAAAAAATCAAGAAGAAACCAACATGGCTGCACAAAGATCTCTTTTACACACTATCTAACAAAATGAAACTCAATGTAGAGAAAAGTAAAGTCCTATACTTAGGTAAGAAAAAACAAAAGTACACATATAAACTGGGTGAAGCCAGGCTTAATAACAGTGACTGTGAGACGGATCTTGGAATTTTAGTGGACAATCAACTAAATATGAGCCAGCAGTGTGCAGCGGCACCCCAAAAATCCCCAATGCAATCCTAAATTGCATTAACAGAGAGATACAATCAAGATCAAGTGAGATACTAATACCACTCTAGAAAGCCTAGTAAGACCACACGTAGAGCACTGCATTCAGTTTTGGTCACCACACTATAAAAAAGATGTTGAGACTCTAGAAAAAGTGCAGAGAAGAGCAATCAGGATAATTAGGGGACTGGAGACTAAAACCTATGAAGAACGGTTACAGGAACTGGGCATGGCTAGTCTAGTGAAGAGAAGGACCAGGAGAGAGATGATAGCAGTGTTCCAATATTTGAGGGGCTTCCATAGAAAGGAGGGGGGGGTCAAGCTATTTTCCAAAGTACTTGAAGGCCAGACGAGGAATAATGGATGGAAACTGACCAAAGAAAGATTCCGCCTTGAAACAAGGAGGAACTTTCTGACAGTGAGAACAATCAACCAATGGAAAAGCTTGCCTTCAGAAGTTGTGGGAGCTTCATCACTTGAGATTTTCAAGAAGAGATTGGACTGCCATTTGTCAGAAATGGTGTAGGGTCTCCTGCTTGAGCAGTTGGACTAGATGACCTACAAGGTCCCCCTTCCAACTCTGTTAATCTTTAGAATCTGTACACTGAAAGACAAAAAGGACAAGTACAAAAAATGGGGAAAAAAGGACACATAACTAAGACAGAATATCAGCAGATAGCCAGGAAAGCAAAGGCTCAGAATGAACAAAGGCTAGCAACAAAAGTCAAAGGTAATAAAAAAAGTTTTTCAACATATCAATAATAAGAAAAAAAGTCAAAGAAACAGTAGGTCCAGTAAAGAGAGAAGATGACAAGGAAGTAACAGTCAGTAGGGAGAAAGCAGAGGTTCTTAACTGGTTCTTTGTATCAAGTCTTCACACAAAAGGAAATTATAGCCCAACGTACCAAAAAACTACTGTAAAAGACAAACTAGAAATAAAAATAAAAATAACCAAGAAAATGGTAAGATAACCCTTATCTAACCTTGATCAATATAAATCACTGGGACATGATATTTTTTCAAAAATCCTGGAGCACTGGGGAAGTACCTGAGGATTGAAAAAGGGATGATGTGGTTCCCATCTTCAATAAAGTGGGGGAAAACAGACCTAGGAAACTACAAACGGATCAGTCTAAGATCAATAACTGGGGAGATTCTGGAAAAGATATTCGTGAACAACTATAGTGAACAACTATAAGCAAATAAGGTTACAACTGGTAGCCAGCATGGGTTTGTTAAAAACAGATAATCCCAAACCAATCTTATTTCATTCTTTAATAAAGGATGGTCTAAATTGGTAGACCAGCGAAATGCTGTGGATATAGTATACTTAGATTTCAGTAAAGTAGGCCACAACTTACTTATTGGTAAGGTAGAAAAATGTGGAATAGACAACATCACCACCAGATGATTTGTATCTGGCTGACAAACCATTCTCAATGGTAATCCTTAATGGTACTTCATCCACATGGAGAGAAGTTAGTAGAGGGATGTTACAAGGCTCATTCTTAAGCCCAGTACTCTTCAATAACTTCATAAATGACGTAGATGAGAGAAAGAAAGGTATCTTTCATTTAAAGAAATTTGCATCAAATTTGCAGATGATACTCAACTGGCAGGATTAGCCAACACCAAGCTCAGGATCCACAAAGATCTTGACAAACTTGAACAATGGACCCTATCCAACAAAATGAATTTCAACGTGGAGAAAAAAATGAAGCTTTACATTTAGACAGGAAAAAGCAAAGGTACAGATTAGGTGAGACCTGGCTCAAAAATATTAACTGTGAAAGGACCTGTGGAATCCTAGTGGATGATCACTTGAATATGAGCCAGCAGTGTGCAGCACCCAACGAAAAAGCGAATACAATCCTGGGTTCCATAAACAGAGGTGTAGAATCAAGATCATGTGAAGTATAAGTACCGTTTTATAAAACCCTACCGTGTTTCCCCAAAAATAAGACCAGGTCTTATTTTCTGTTGACCCTAAAAAGAAAAGACTAGGGCTTCTTTTCGTGGTTGTCTTAATTTTTTTTTGCCTTACCTTTCAGGGCAGCTCAGTGTTCCAGAGAAGCCGAAAATGACGCTTCAGCAAATTCAGAATTTGCTTGTCAGGTATTCATAAAGCCTCAGCAGGAGGGGAAGATCATTTGCATAGTAGGCTAAGAAAGTGGGCTTAATACACGGGGTGAGGGTACAGGTCAAGCTTGGCAGTTCACCTTCCTGTTTTTTTCCGGACTTTTGGCTGCACGCAAGAAAAGTAGAAGCAGCAGAAACCCTGCTTGAGCAGGGGGCTGGACGAGAATACCTCCAAGGTGTCTTCCAGCTTGCTCTGCTCTGCTCTGCTCTGCTCTGCTCTGCTCTGCTCTGCTCTGCTCTGCTCTGCTCTGCTCTATTCTATTCTATTCTTAATTATACAAGTTCGAAAAGTATAACTATATTAGTTATACTAGAGTGGATTAAAAGCTTAATAAGCAACAATAACAATAGCCACAATGCCCCTGCTGGTAGAAACGTTATCTGAACAAAGGGAATACAGGTAGTGCCCCAAAAGTTTGTTGCTAAGTGAAACATTTGTTAGGTGACGTTTGTCTCATTTTATGACCTTTTATTTCATACAGTAGGTGTTAAGTTGCTAACAGGGTTGTTAAGCAAATCTGGCTTCTCCGTTGATTTTGCATAAGAAAAGGTTGCAAAAGATGATTACATTATCTTGGGACACTGCAACCATCATAAATGTGAGTCAGTTGCCAAGTGTCTGAATTTTGATCATGTGACTATGTGGATGCTACAATGATCGTAAGTAAGAAAATGATCATAAATCATTTATGTTTTTCAATGCCTCTGTAACTTCGAACAGTCACTAAATTGTTGTAAGTCTAGGGCTACCTATATAAAGTTCTAATTAACAGGACATCTGGCAGGAGAAGTAGAGCTTGGTAGGCAGAAGATGGATTTCTCATTCCTCTTACATTTCCTATCTGTGTCAGAAAATTCTGGATTGTGGAAAATTGGCAGGTATATGAGGCAGGTATAAGTCAAGGGTAAGCAACTACACTTTACAATATGTTGACCTCAAGTCATGCTGGCTCTAGAATTCTGGGAATTGAAGTCCACAAGTCGTAAAGGGTCCATAGTTGCCCACCCCTGTTATAAAAGGAAAGAGTAGAATCCATTTAATTTGAGGGATTGCCTAATCGGTCACAACCAATGGACAAAAATTTTTCATAAATAAAATAACAAACTTGCAGTTCCGATCCCTTTCAACCTAAGACTGCACGTGTTTGATGTAACTTTTAAAAGAGTGTGTGATCAAGTCAAAAAAGACAAGAAAGTGATATGCATAGTCTAAAATATAGACTTTGCATATTTTCCAGTGTTGTACATCAATATCAGCAGAGATAAAGAAGACACAGCGCGAGTCATATTTCTTAGAGATAAAGAGAAATTGAGATAAAGAGAAACTGGGATAATGTTCTTTCTGGACATGGTTGCGATTAGAACTGCAGATTGTGTTGTGAGAGATGCAAAAGATTAATGACTTCTGATAAGAAATGAGGAGACATGTAATCTTTCCTGATTTTCATTCCTTGCTTTCCTCCCCCTTACCGTAGCATGATCTTGACTATTGACCCCAAGGAAACAAATATGGATAGATAATACCTGTAAGTTCTGCTTGGCTCTACAAATGCAAAAAAAAAAGGATTACAAATTCTGTACTATAAATCCAGAAAAGGTTCACATGAATATTCGCATGGCTTTTCATTTCTCTTAATGTACACATTTTTGAAAGCAAGTCATTTTCCACCAAAGGCACATTTTCTTGTTCTTAAACTTTTGTATGTATGTATGTATGTATGTATGTATGTATGTATGTATGTATGTATGTATGTATGTATGTATGCATGCATGCATGCATGCATGCATGCATTTTAATATTTTGCTAACATTAGATCAATTTGGAAAAGGGAGGATTGACTATGCACACATGTTCAGCAGGTTTGATATGTGTATCAGATCCCAGATATTTCTACAGGGATGATGGGATTTTGATGAGAGGAAGGGGGGGGAAGAAATGGAGTGCTCTGTATATGAAGTTTCTGTTTCCTGCATTACTGTGCTAATCTCTATATGAAATTTCTGATTCTGTTTCTTGCTTTACTGTATTAATCTCTATATGAAGTTTCTGTTTCTGTTTCCCTGCAATGACGTAGTGTGGGAGGGTTTTGGTTAGCTTTGCTTTAATTCGCTGGTTTTAAGTGGAAACTTCAGTTCTTGCCTAGATCTCTTGTTATCACAAACCTTTCAATAAAACCTCCTATTGGAACAACTGTAGTTTCAAGAGTACTGCTTTTTTGGGAAGACTGGAGAGGTAAGACCTTACATTAGACAAAAACTGTAAACTGGTCAACCCGGAGAGGTAACACCCTTACTATGGGGATGGTGCAAACCATGTCTGCCCGGGGCAGTGACCACGAAGAGGCTGAAGACTGGGGGAGAACCCCACCCCCCACAATCTTAATTGAGGCCCTCAATGCCATGGATGAGGAGAACATTGCCTCAAGCACTGCTGCCAAGCTGAGGTGGTCCATCGGTGTTGGGAAGATGAAAGGCTGGGTTGGCAGAACCAAAGATGTCACCCTCACCCATGGGAGCCAATGATCTGGTTGGAAGGAGGATATGGGAGACTTTTATGACAATTATGAACTGGAAGAAGCCCCAGACCCAACCAACTCCTGCGGGAAGCTATGAACCTCATGAGGGAGGCCATCCATGGCACATGGATCCAGGATATATAGGTTTGCACACAGACCAGTTAGGAGTACAAAAGGAGGCTATCAATGAATGAAAGGCACTGCATTGTTTAGATTTTATAAATAATGCTTGTTTACCTTGCTTGTTTTGTTAGCCACCAAGGGTCTATGATTGTGGTAGGATCTAAATTGATAAACAGAAGATAGAGAAATGAGCGAAAGAAGAGAGAGAGACAGAGAGATGGCAGATAGATGATTGATGATAAATGATGAGAGATACATGATAGATGGATAGATAGATGAAAGATAGCAATAGCACTTAGAGTTATATACAGCTTCAGAGTGTTTACAGCCCTCTCTAAGTAGTTTACAGAGTCAGCACATCGCCCCCAACAATCTGGGTCCTCATTTTACTCATTTATGCCACCATGATGATAGGCTTGATAGATGACAGGTGATAGTTGATAGATGACAGCTGATAGCGATCTCTGTCTGTCTGTCTGTCTCTCTCTCTCTCTCACACACACACACACACAAACACACCCCTACCACTCTATCTCGCTATCATATTTCTCTATAGATGATAGGGAGATAGAGTAATAGGTGTGTGTGAGAGAGTGAGAGTGATAGAGAGAGAGAGAGGGAGGGAGGGAGGGAGAGAGAGAATCTTATGTACCAAGGATCCTACTACTGATCAATCTCCTTACACTGGTGCTGCTTCCAATTCTGAGATCTGGAGGGAGAGTCCCAGTCAGAAAGGAAACAGAGATTGTTACTCGTTCTCTTCCATACTTTCCCTTGAGGGCTACCCAGATGGTAGAAGAAAAGCCTGGATGTCTGGCCTTCCTAATGGAAAGCACACCAACATTTCTGCACTAAAGTTCTTTACTGTTTGTTATCTTTCTCAATTAGAGATCCTTGAGTCTTCATGAAACATCACAACTTAATCTGTTTCATTATACAGTACATCATTCCAGTCAGTGATGAAATTCAAAAAAAATTACTATAGGTTCTGTGGGCGTGACTTGGTGGGCATTGCAGAGGAAGGATACTGCAAAATCTCCATCCCCACTCCACTCTGGGACCAGACAGAGGTGGTATTTGCCGGTTCTCTGATCTACTTAAAATATCCGCTACCGGTTATCCAGAACCTGTTGGAACCTGCTGAATTTCACCCCTGATTCCAGTGATATTTGGCTAAAAGTCATTTTCGTTGTAGCAGAGCAATCTTTACCAAAATCAGAACTATTAAAGGTATTGCATGCCTGTAAGGCAGATCTGTTTTTCCAAAACACAGTTAACTAGGGTGTAACTTAGCACATTAACTTCTCATATAGCTAAGAGCTGCATTTGCCTACTATGAAAAGCTTGGTTAGTTTTAACTTTGGCTATTTAACTACTGATGGGATTGTGTTATAACAAAGCTTGCTTGGTTAGGTTTTGTTTCAGCATGTTATACAAACATAGAAAATAAGTTAATTCAATAATCTGGATAAAGGTTTTCTACGAAGGCAGCCAAACAGAAGTGCATATATTCATTTATGCATTTTCACAGCTTTTTTCCTTTATAAATTTTTAGCACAATGGGAAGAATTATGTTAAGATGTTGTTTTTAAAAAAGAAGACTGTTTTGAATCAAATGCCCTTCTTGCTAACCCTTTGGGGATTTCTCAAAGTCAGGATTTCCTCCCCCAGAGAAGCCCAATCCTAGATGTTATTGGGAAGCATTCGATATTAGGTTCCCACCTGAGCCGCGGGAGTGTGACGGTTAGAATACAGTATTGCAGCCTAACTCATCTCATTGCCAGGAGTTTCATCCTGACCTGCTCAAAGTTGACTTGGCCTTTCATCCTTCTGAGGTCAGTAAAATGAGAACCCAGATTGTTGGGGTCAATGTGAGGACTCTGTAAACTGCATAAAGTTGTGTAAAGCATTATGAAGCAGTATGTAAGTTTAAGTGCTATTGCTGTTGCTATCACAGAGGAAATTTGGCAACCTTACAAAGGCTGGAATATTGTTGCAAGGGTACAGGACTGTAAACTAAATTGCTATTTAGTCACTAAGTTGTGTTTGACTTCATGGACCATAGTTCATACCAGCTTCTCCTGTCCTCCAGTGTCTCCCAGAGTTTGCCCAAATTGTCAACCATCCCACTTAATTATCTAACAAAGAAAGCTAGGCTTCCAACTCCCCCTGCCTTTCTTCACATTCCAATCCTTCCCTCCCATCCTAGGCAAATGTCTGGCTGTCAGCTCATGAAGGTTGGATAAGTGAGATGCAGCCATGACACAAATTCATGTTCATTGCCTCAATGACACTATCTAACCATCTTATCCTCTGTTGTCCATTTCTCCTTTTGCCTTCAATCTTTCCCAACATTTCCAATGAGTCCTATCTTCTGATTAGATTGCCAAAGTATTTGAGCTTCAGCTTCAGTATCTCTCCTTCAAAAGAACAGTCAGGATTGATTTCCTTTAGGATTGACCAACATGATCTCTTCACAGTCCAAGGGACTCTCAACTTCTCCAACACCACAATTGCAAACTAAATGAGGTTACTTAATTGAAGTATTAGCACAGCTCTTTTCAGAATGCATTATTTTACCCATTTGTTTCCAGTAATAAACAAGGCATTAGATTAAGGCAAGTGCACTAAAAACAGGAAGTAACTTCAACTCAATTGAAATAGAAACATTTTAAGAGAGAATCTAAGCATTTCATCAAGGAGCCTAAGTGGTCTGATGGAACATAATGTCTGTTAAAATAAGGATGTGATTCTGCTGCTGCTGCCTCTGAATGCTGAATGCTAGCCTTGAATTCCTGAAAGATGGACCATTTGTAGAAACCCAGTAGGAAATCCAATTCATCAGAATGAAAGGATTACAAATTCTACACTTATGATTTCTGAAATAACAATAGTGTTATAGCCTTCAATACTCTAATTTGAATTGCAGATGGAAATGAAAATTATAGAGAATAACAGAGTTGGAAGGGACATTGGAAGTCTTCTAGTCCTGCTCAGGCAAGAAACTATACTATTTCAGACAAATGGTTATCCAGTTTCTTCTTAAAACTTACTGTGTTGGAGCACTCACAACTTCATTCCACTGATTAATGGATCTAACTGTCAAGAAATTTCTCCTTAATTCTAAGTTGCTGCTCTCGATGATTAGTTTCTATCCATTGCTTCTTGTCCTTAAATGCTTTGGAGAACAGATTGACCTCTTGTTCTTTGTCGCTGTTATGTTAACACTGCTATCATGTCACCCCTAATCCTTCTTTTCAGTAAACTAGACATACCCAATTCCTGCAACCATTAAGTAGTCCTCAACGTAGAACCACAATTGAGCTCAAAATATCCCTTGATAAGTTAGTTTTTGTGCTACTTTGGTCCCTCAAAGAAGGGATCTGAGAACCTTGTAGAAAAGTCAACATGGGAATCACAATCATGGAATGGATTTAAAAAATGAGTGGGACTTTCATTGGAAGCTCATGGCCACCACATTGATTTTTTTACCTCCTTCCTTTAGAACAGAGGTGGGGAACTATGGCCCTTTTATAATAATAATAGCAATAATAGCCTTTATTGTCATTGTACATCATGTATACAACGAAATTGTTTTAGCCTCTACTGCTGCAATTCATAACAAAAAACAAAGGACAATACAGTTCCCAATTTATACAAGTAATTGGGGAAAGAAAAAAAAATAGTCATACATTTCCATATGTATGTGGAGTGATTGTGATTGTGTTTAGGAGTCTGACAGTCAATGGGTTGAAGCTGTTTTTAAACCTGCTTGTCCAACTGGCTGTGCTTTGATGTCTTCTGCCAAGTGGTAAAAGTGAAAAGAGACACTGGCCAGGGTGTGAATCATTCCTACGTATCTTCCTTACTCTGCTGAAACAGCAAGACCTGGAGATGTCATCCAGTGGTCTTAGAGGGCAACCAATGGTTTCTTGTGCCGAGGTGATCACTCTCTGTAGTGCCTTCCTGTCCGCAGCTGCTAAACCAGCATACCATACTGTTATACAGTATGTGAGGGCACTTGCTATTGTGGACCGATAGAAAGAAGTCATCAGTCATTGTTCCACCACAGGACTCTAAAGAAAAGAAGTCTCAGTTGAGCCTTACTAACCATCAGGGGCATGTTGTTTTTCCAGGTGAGATCTTGAATAATGAGCACTTCCAAGAATTTAAAGGAGGAAACCCTCTTCACATGCCTCTCCCCAATATACAGTGGGGCAGGTTCCTCTCTGTGCTTCTGGAAATTCAGCACCATCTCCTTTGTCTTCTAGTATTTAGATGTAGGTTGTTTTTTGAACACCGTGTGGATACCTTCTGGATTTCTTTCCTGTATGCTGATACAGTTATAAGCCTCGGCACCGTTGTGTCATCTGCAAACTTTATTACGATGTTGGATAGATTCGAGCAACTGCAGTCATGTGTATACAACAAGTACAGGTAGGGGCTGAGCATACAGCCCTGAGGGGAGCTTGTGCTGGGTTTCAGGGTGGAAGATGTCAAGGACCCAACCCTTACTGTTTGTGGACAGTCCATCAGGAAGTCTTTGACCCAGTCACAAATGAGGGGACCTGGACCAGCCATGCTGGCTGAGAAATTCTGGTAGTTGAAGTCCACAAATCATTAAGGGACCATAGTTCCCCACCTCTGATTTAGAACATTCCTCACTACTTTAACTCTTATTTGATGGTCTTTCGCAATTGCTTTGGCTTACCTGTTGATACTATTTTTTTGTGCTAACATCTGCCAGTCTTTGCCTTTGGCACTGGGAGTATCAAAAGTTGCACATATTCTTTGCCTGATAGAGTAAGGTATCTTAAAGGCTTGTGGGCCCATCTGAACAGGAAAGTTGATGTCATCATGTGAAAAAAAAGTGATAGTTTCTCTTTCATTCTGCATGGGGAAAAAATAATAAGAGGTTAAAGCGGGCTCTTCTCCCTCCCAAGCCAACTTGTTTAATTCACCAGAATCAATTCTGTAAACAAAATTGCTGTTTGTGTAAAGCAGAAGTGGACATCTGGGGCTTTTTAGATGTTGATCAATATAAGCTGATCTATTTATGATTCTGCAAATATTCTATTTGATTCCCAAGTGATCAAATGGAGCCGTCCTTTCAAAGTGAATTACAGAATTGATTTGCTGGCCAAACCCACTCCCCCTTACCCAAATTATCACCTCAAATGAAATCAACTTGTTGAATCAATCTGGCAAGTGGAATCAGATCAAGAACAATCCTAACATTCCTGCCAGCTAGCAGAGTCAGTTTTGAGAGAAGCTAAAAATGGCACTTTAGTAAATTCTGAAGGACTGCTGGTCACTCTTTCCTGGATGTAAAGAAACATGCAGCAGCATCTCATTAAGCAGTGAACACAGAACATCATCTTATTACTGAAGACTGTTAGGGGAAAATGTGACATTGCATTGCACTGAGGCTTGTGGGTACTTAACATGACTGGCTGCTAAATTTCAGTGTCAAGCAAACTGATGCAAGTACAAATTTCCCAGTCTCTGCAATGAAAACAGTCCCACTCTTATTTTTACTGTGGGAAAAAGAGTGCATTTGGTTGACTTACCATATTTTTGAAAGAGAGAAAAACACCAAATACCAACCCTTGCTGCATTTAATTGAGTACTCTTGACTTTTGCTAGATATTTCTTTTTTACCCATATCTTGACATGAAAGGATTGGCTATGGAATTTTCTTCAAGCAAAAACAGATCTGCTTGCACAGATCTATCGTCTTCTTTTTAAGAGGATGTGATTTAAAGCAGTTTTCTATGTCTCTAGTTCATTACTTGCCTATTTCCCAGTTTTTTTCCCATTTTCCCGTGCAATACCCAAGACCATAAGTTACATGGGTAACAAACTACCTGCCTCTCTCCACTTCTATATTTTCCCCTCATATCACTTTCTCCATATTTTCTGGATCGGGATATTGCTCTTTATCTGCAATGTCTTGGTGCTAGTGTATGCTAAATATTTCATGGGGATGTTTCTACATGTCTTTTCATATAACATTTATGGCTCATCTCAAAAAACAGCAATGCAAAGCAATAGGCAAGCTGCAAGTACATCATATTTCCAGATTGTTTTAAATTAAATATGCAACAGATTTGGTACTCTGCTCCTTGAAGATAAGCTTCTGCTACCTGCTTTATCGAACAAACAAAGCAATAAAATGCACTAACAGTGATACATGGTGATGCACTCAAGAAGGACTGAGCTTATTTCCCTCCATATATTTCTGAATTAACTTTGTCTTGTATTTGTGTTTTGAAAATAAGAATTAAAACAGGGCTGCCATCTCTGGGCTGCAAAAATTCAGAGAACCATTAGATATCAGAAAACAAATAAAGTAAATTTTAATACTTGGCTACTATCTAGTGGCCTTCTGGATATTTACAACTTAGACGTGATGGTCCTTGATTAAAAAAAAAAACATTTGTAATATCAACATTCTTTTTTCAATGGACAGTGCATCACATTTTGCAATAAAGCTTTCTTTTACCTGTCTATCTGGTAAAATACTGTCCCCTCCCAGAAAGCAAATTGATCTGATTATGATAAAAATGTAATGCAGCATATTTATAAAATGTCTCCTTCTCTTGCTTATCCGAGCATTTAATTCCATAAACAGCCAAAGATTGGCTAACTTCTCTTTAGGTGCATTGGGGAATAGAATTGTATATTTCCTGATTAGCAATTTATATTATTCTTTTACCTATGCCTGTTTGCTCATCTGTCTGATTAATTAGTTTATCACTCAATTTAGTCCTTCCTTGCTAACAACTTTCCAAGAATCACACAGTATTTCATTCATATTAATGATACATTTATTTCAGAGATGCCTGCACGTTGTGGTAACAAATGAGGATAGATATGACCAGGGAAGGAAGGACTTGCCTCTAGAATCGATGTCTGAATCTGTAGGATCTGTTCATGGCCTTTGACTTGTCTGACACATATTTTGCATGAGAGTTGTGTGGTGGCAGGAGTGTAGCGCTCCAGGGAAAAGGCACAGTGAAGTGGTTGCTTGTTGTTGCACCACACACGAGAAAAAGGAACTTCCTAGAAAAGAAGAGGCAGGATGGAAGTGGCTTGCAAATTGATCAAGCAAAAGATTAATGTAGAATAGAAGAGAAGGAACTGGAGAACATAACAAAATGCAAAGGCATGCCAGTAGAAATAAAACAACAGTGGCAAAAGAAACCAAAGGTAATACCAATAATAATAGGCATCTTTGGTGCAAACCCAAAACAATTAGAGCACCACTTGAATTCCATTGGCGTTGACAAATTCATCACCAATCAATTGCAAATACAGCTTAACTTGGAACAACTTACATTCTGCAACAGTACCTCTAAAACCATCAATCATCAGCATCTGCCTATCCCAGGTCACTGAGAAGGACTTGATTGATGGATAAAAATGCCAAATACATATGAACATCTGGCTGACTGGGCAACAAACCATAATGATAAGTGCTAAAAAAAAGAGGCTTTGCAATAAATTTTTTGCTTTGAAGGAATAAGAGGTCAACTGTGCATAAGGATGGCTAGGCGAGGCAAGCTATTAGGAAGCAACCATATTTTAAGTGAACTGTGGGTTTTGAATCTTTAAACTATAATACAGTTGGCAGTTTAAGAGCATTTTGCTCTGCACTCTTTTTTACCAAACAGCTGCTGTTATTGATCTTGAAAAAATCCCTAATTTGTAGACATAAGGCAGTAACCGGTTGACAAGCATGAATGACGAGAAAGGAGGCTGAGGAAACGCTTCTCAATCTGTCCTCTTTATCTTGTCTTTTCCCAGATACTCTATACTAAGGATGACCAACCTTGGCAACTTTAAGATTTGACAAGGCTGGCTGGGGAATTCTGGGAATTGAAGTTCAATTCAGTCTTAAAGTTGCCAAGGTTAGACACCCCTCAACTTATTTTGCTGCTTTTTGCCAAGGAAGATAGATCCCTTTTCCAATGAAGAACTGGGATAAAGCTGCTTATTATATCCCCCTCCCGGAAAAAAATTGACCTCTGTAAACCATGTGGACGCATTCTTTGAATCAATGCAGAAATTAGCCATTTTTTTCACAGCATGCCAGGTTTCCATGTTAAACTTGGTAGAGGCAGGAAGATAGAAAAGTCATGACTGGCACATTAAATTACATAGGGACCAAATAACAAATAATGGAAATATTATAAAAGAAGGCTTCCATAATAAAGATCCCAGGTTTTTGGCTCTGCATTAGCTTCAGGTGCTAATCTATCCATTTTGAAACAATATCATCATCATCAATCAATCCACTACAATGAAAAGCTCTTCATTGAACATTATGGACATAATTTACCAAATTAACTCAGCGTGGGTTGGTAGATAAATGGCTTTCAAGTTTCCAGTTTATGCCGGGAGAGTAGCCTAAAATCATACAGATGACTTTTGTATTTAAGGGAGAAAAGATTTTCAACTCCTAGTCCTATCATAGCAAACCTATGGCACACTTGCCACAGGTGTCATGTGGAGCCCTCTCTGTGGGCATGCGAGCCATTGCCCAGCATGCATGCCTCCCACTGGCCAGCTGGTTTTTGAGTTTACCCTGCAGGCGGGAGATTCATGCACATACCTTTCTCCTCACTTTTTGCAGCCAATATCTCCAAAGATCCCCCTCCTCAGGCCAGCACTGTTTTGAGTTGTGAGGCTTTTCCCCCGCTCACCGCTGTTTTGCAAAAGGAGGATTTCTCCCCCAGAGAAGCCCCCCTTCTCAACACAGCGCTGAGAGGGAGAAAGGGGAGGATTTCCCCCCTCTCACCGCTGTTTTGGGATGGGAGGGCTTTCCTGCCCCTCCCCAGCACTGTTTTGGGATGTGAGGCCAAAGGAGGGGAGGATGTTGCGTGCACATCTGTGGGGCGAGAGTGAGGGGTTGTGCACGCATGCGCGTGGGGTGAGGGGAGCATGGGGGTGCCACATGCGGATGTGCAGGGGGTGGGGCGCATGGGAGAGGCATTGCATTATGGGTGTGCATGCTTTCGGCAATCATCACTGTCCTAGTCCAACCCATTACCTGCTATGCCACATTAGCTCCTACACAACTTCAATACCTGAATATCTATGGAGACTCTTAGTCTTCCAGTTCATAGTTATCTCAAATGTGTTTTTTTCAAAAGGCAATTAGACTATGTTTTTCCTTGAGGAAGAAGATGTTTCATTTCTCATCCAAGAAGCTTCATCCATTCTGACTGGATGGCAGGGAGGATGGAAGGATTAGTTCTGACAGGATGAGGAGGGGGATGGAAGGATCATGTTTCTTGGCAGTCATCTGGTTGTTAGCATTTTCTCCATGAGCTGTTGAGGCCATTTGGGGGTTTATCTGTGCACTCAGGGTCATCTGAATCAGAATGAAAATGTGTGTGGAATCTTCTTTGAACTGCTAAAAGGACTGCATTATAAACAGGAGATAGGTGGTGTCGTATCCCCCCCCCCTCTGTTGTGAGAAGGATGTTCAATGCTAACATAGGTAGCCTCTTTTACCTCTCTTTCAAACCAAAGGTCTTCTCTATCCAGAATGTGGAAATTAACCAAAGTGGGGAAGAAATGACTTGTATCATGAAGTTGCAAGGAAAAAACAATGCAGAAAGATTGAGTGTCTTTGAGTCTCACACACCTTTCAAGTCAAACTGCCCTATGCTAAGTTAAAATCAACCCAATCAATCTTCCTCTGGCATGATAGAGGAAGTATCTGGAATTGTAAATAAAACAAAACATCAACAAAGCAATTGTAGCATATACAGCAAAAGGAAGCAAACAACAATATGTAACTTATGAGTTTCCTTCCAAACCACTGGTTCATTAAAACACACCCTCTCCAGCAAACACACACAATAGCTCTTAAGCATTGCATTTAGAACCTGTTTCAGTGAATAAGACCAAAATACTGATTGTGATAAAGAAACACTATAAATTGTGATTAAAACAACAAAATAGAAAAACACTATAAAGTGGAAGTGTAATTAGTTTTCTCTTTAAAAACATTCTCTCTTTTTTTGCAGATGGGAGAAAAAGAAGAGAAAGGGAAGTTGAGTCGCTAAAGCTGAGTATTATGCTGTAGAAAGAAAATATATAATAGAAGTTATGGAAATTGCTCAGATAGGTAAAATCTTCCAGATTATTTTCTATAAATGAGTTTCATTTCTGTTTTAATTTGGGCTGTTTTGCACTGTCCTAAGATAAACCCCAAAACCAGGTTGTTAATGACTTGTTCTAATATAGTTAAAAGTTACAATCTACTGTTTGCAAAGTTAATATTATTATTTCACAGTAGCAGTTCAATTTTTTAAAATAATTAATACCTTAGAACCTCAGTGTCAAATCTCTTACAGCTTAATTATTATGTTTTATTTTTGTTCTTTTAATGATAGAAAATTAAAAGCTACCTCAAGCCAAACTAGACTTGAATGCAGAATGCCATTATTAGAATGAGTCAGGAGGTTGTTTATCGAAACTTCAATGATTTTTTTTCAACTTCTTAATCTATTTTACAGCCAAGTGGTACAGTGGCCTAGAGGTGAAGATGCTTGCCTCCCACTCAGAAAGTTGAGAGTTCAATCCTAGGCAGCTGCAGATGTTTCTCTATCAGGGTGCAAAAAGAAAACATCTGCTGTGAACTTCACATAGGCATCGGGAAAGGCCTCTGGCCAATAAGCTCTCAGCTCCAGTCAGTCACCCCAACCCTAACCTGAAGCAAGGTTTACATGCTATCTATTTTACAGCTCCCAGGTGCACTAACCAATTATTAACTATAACTGATCTAGCTTAGCTTTTCAAGATCAGCCAATATTACATCAGCTGTTGGTTTATATGATAATATTTGACAAAAAATTGTTTATCAATTGAATGCCCAAATCTCTACTTCTATTGAACTAGAAATTAATCATAAATATTTTATTTATTCCAAATGTTCTTATTGTAGAATGCCCAATATGCTAATCAATATGTTCTGAAATCTTTCATAAATTTGTTGGACATTTTGGAAATGGGCAAGGTAAAAGTACGGTCTCTGTTTCATTGTTTCAAAGTGTTAGATTTTTCTAAAAGATAATAATAGCATCCTGGAAATGTGGCTTGTCCATAGAGAACCAACGTATTAAACCATACATTTAATCCAAAAGTCTGTGCATTAAAAGAAGCAATGAACCTCACAAAGATATATACATTGAAGGTTTGAAATTGCTTGGTTATTAAAAATGGAAAATATACTCATCGCACACATATTAGTCTATGCAAATACCTGACATGCTGTGAATGGTTTAATTCTCCAGAGAAAAGGGGGAATATCAAGAACAGAAATCTGAAGGCTGAAGGTATTCCCTTTGAAATGCAGCAGTTTTGGTTCTTCCAGCAATTGTCCTCCCTGGTGTCTTTCACCTGAAATCACATCCTGCAACAATGGAGAATAGAAAACAAATACATTGTAGGCTAAATGTTGAAAAATTTCCCTCCATGCTGAAGATGATGGGATGAGAACTAGAATCTTGCTAAGGCATTATTCTAAAAGAAAAGCTCCCACGGATCAATCCAACTATCCATGTCCTGCAAAAGAGAGAGAGAGAGAGGGAGGGAGGGAGGGAGGGAGGGAGGGAAGGAGGGAGAGAGAGAGTGAGAGTGAGAGTGTGTGTGACAGAGAGGAAGAGAGAGAAAGAGAAAGAGAGAATGAATCTTACGTAGCAAGGATCCTACTACTGATCAATCTCCTTACACTGGTGCTGCTTCCCATTCTGAGATCTGGAGGGAGAGTCCCAGTCAGAAAGGAAACAGAAATTTCTGCACTAAAGTTATTTACCGTTTGTTCTCTCTCTCTCTCTCTCTCTCTCTCTCTCTCTCTCTCTCTCTCTCTCTCTCTCTCTCTCTCTCTCTCTCTCTCTCACACACACACACACACACACACACACACCTATCACTCTATCTCTCTATCATATAGATGATAGGGAGATAGAGTAATAGATGTTTTTGTGTGTGTGTGTGTGTGTGTGTGTGTGTGAGTGAGTGAGAGAGAGAGAGAGAGAGAGAGAGAGGGAGAGGGAGAGGGAGAGGGAGAGAGAGAGATGTTTCTGACATGCTATTGCTTTTTCCCCCCAAATTATATCTTTTTCAGTTGTCCTGTACAGTTTTTGTGTGGTTCCCATCTCAAAGTAGCAGAAAACTAAATCACAAAAGCTTCAGAGCTTCAATTTCAGAGGATGCAAGAAAGGAGGCTTTGTGGCCTTAAAGAAGGGAACCTAAATTAAACTCTCCATGGCCGTCTTGCCACAGCCAATTTGCTGCAGCCAATTCACCTTATCATGGCCAACTCGGTGCAGGACAATTCACTGGAGGAATACACTAACATTGAAGAAATCGTCAAATAGGATAATTAAAGAAAGGATGCCAAAGGAAGGGCAACATAAAATGTGAATGACAAAAATTAAAATAATTTGAAATTGAATTGTGGAATTGTCCCGCAGTAAGTCGTTCCATGACAAGTTATCCTGCAGTGAGTTAGCTGTGGTGATTTGGCCACAGTGAAATTGATCATGGCAAGTTGGCTGAAGCAAGTTGTCCCACTCCCTCTGCATAGAACAAAATAGAGCATGACTGCCCAGTCTATCTGACCCAGGGGATTATTTTATCCAGATCAGAACTTTAGCCTCTGCTTTTAATAAACCAGCGATTAAACAAGATTGCATACACTATTGTATGGATATAATTTCTTAACTTTGTGAGATCTTTTGATGTTTGATTCTTCAGTGCATTGTCTTTCCTGGATAAGAAAGCTATTGGAAGTAGACTATGAAATGTTTTTGCCTTCTGCAACTTGTGGGTGTTTCTAAGGACTTTGCCAATTGGGAACCAGAGAATATCTGCTTGGTTCTTCTTTCTTTTCAAGCTTGGAAATTGTATGCATCCTATTGTTTAACAGTTTCTTTATTCTGTGCATGAATCATTCCAAGCGCTTGGCATCCAGATGCCTTGTCGAATACTCAGAGCTCCTGATCAAATAGAGAAGAGCTGTAAGGAAGAGCTTGGAAAAAAAAAACCCACTAGAATTAAAATATGAAAACCGTGTACTGGACTGCATCGTGCTTGCTTGGCTAGAACTACATCTGTCTCTAAATCTCACCATTTACCCAGGGAAAAAAAGATGTTTCATGCTGGGAGAAATGCCTGTTAGGACCAAGCTGCACATCATGTTCAGTTATGTGGAACTTTCTGTAATCCTTCCGCTTTTTATGAAAAAAAAGTGAGGGGGAGAATCTAGCAGGCTATCTTTTATGGCATACGACCAGGTGTAAAGGACACACTTACCATATTGCATCAAACTTCTTTTGTTCTGAAGAAGCCACCTGAGGTTTCAGGCAGACTTTGAGAATAAAAGATCCAGCTTTATAGAGTTTTCTGCATCCCCAATCTTCATTATCTGACTGGCACCTTTATTTTAATTTTGTTTAAGAGGGCAAAGTTACATTTAATTATTGTTTGTAGTTGGCCCTTACAATTGGGTTTGTCTTGACAAGCTATTTAAACCTTCTTTGCACTCTCTATAATGTCTGCAAAACTCCTCTCACTTTCCCTGTATTTCTGGGCATAGAACAGAAGAGCAAGCAATTTTTAATTGTTATTTGTTTATTATTTAAATTTGTTATAGCCACCCAACTCCAGTGGATTCTGGATGGAGTATATCCCCCTTCCCCAGAGGTGGGTTCCTACCAGTTCGCACCAGTTTGGTAGAACCGGTTCGTCAAATCTACCGAACCGGTTAGAAGAGGTTCCACCAGAAAGCAGGCTACACCTACAGAAGAGGTTCCAAACATTTTTGAAACCCACCACTGACACACACACACACACATACAGAGAGAGAGGGAGAGAGAGACAGATTCACACAGAGAGAGAAAGAGAAAGGAAGAAATAAATAAAGAAAAAAAGAAAGAAAAAGTGAGAGAGAGATGAAAGAAAAAAGGAAAAAGGGACAGAGAGACAAAAGGAAGGAGAGAGAGAGGGAGGGAGGGAGGGAGAGAGAGAGAGAACACATGGCTGGTAAGCCACTCCCACCAGGTCACATGGCCATCAAGCCACTCCCACAAAGGAGGCCACACCCACAGAGTAGGTTCAAATTTTTTTTAGAAACCCACCACTGCTCTTCCCCAAAAAAAATGCATTAACCAGACCTGTGCTTTTTACAGCCTCCCAGACTATATCTGTCCCTTTGGTTGTTTCTGTCCAGCCCATGTGAGGTCAACTGGAAATTAGAAATCAAATGTAAATAAACATGCTGCAAGGGGCAGGAGAAAAAAAAAATGATTCAAGGCCGGGCTCTGTGCAGTCATCGTGTGCTCCTTCAGTTAGGTGCCAGAGAGGATGAGGAGAGAAAATGCTTTTCTGTGCCTGCACAGCATTCGTCCCTCACCTGGAGCAGCCTGAGGAGTTGAGGTGATGGAATTTGAGGACATCAAATTAGTTTACATTGGTTTTGGCCACCCTCATTAATCCCAGTTTCTTATGTGACCCTCTGGGAAAATTATTTGCCCACCCTTGCATTAAACATCGGAGAAGACCAAGAATGGTTTGGCCATCTTACCTGAAATGCACAGGGAGTGTTGTCAACACAGTACACTCTTAGACTGTAATCCAAAGAGTTGCAGGACATACAGCCAAAGACAGCTACTTTCAGTTCTTTAACAGAACAATCAGACAGTGGCTCCCCAATGAGAGCATAAGTTCCAAAGGAGTCCAAAAGGATATGACAAGCATATGGGTCCAAGAGGCAGTAACAAGAAGTGGTTTCTTCCTCTACAGACATCACTTCCTGGATGTGTCAGAACATTAAACACAGACAGAAGAAAAGCAAAAGTGATTGGGGGTGGGAGAATGAATTACATTTAAAAAGTTTCCATACAAATTCTATTATTTACTTTGCAGTGGTTTTAATGAGCTTGGAACAGACTTGCTATATACACTACAGGTAGACTATTTTTTTTGGCCAGCCACCCTCCCCCCCAAAAGTATTTGCAGGTGAAGAACTGCACTTGGTTGAGTTAGAGTTTCTCTCTTTTCTCCAAGTTGGGAGAATGTGATTTAGTTTTAAGCTACATTAAGCTAATTCTAGTATTTAATGTCAGGCATGAAGGATCAGGATCACACACAAGTTCTAGTTCATAAAATTTATTGCTCAAGTCTGTACATAAGAATTTAGACAACTAAAGTTCAATACTAAATTGGCACCAGTTAAAGATCAATAGAATTCAAGGGGGTCAGACTTGAACCATTTGTGACAATATAATGGCTTTAGGCTGATTCTAGCCTCACTTAACTCTGTACCCCACAGCTCTGCCTGCTCTTTTCCTATCTCTTTACTTCTGTTTCTGTAACACACCAGGGGAATAGATGGTTTATCAAGGGTAATTGTAATTAGAAGACTTTTAGGAACCTCAAATGGGAAGTTGGGGGTTGTGTGAATCCTCTGCTCACCAAATGTTGATGTGTGTTAATGAAAATACTAATAAATAAATCCACAAGACATAAAATAAGTGTTTACTTTGAAGACTGTTTAGTCATTATAGCAAACAATTCTAGGATTATACTGTATTTGGAAATGGAAACCCGCAAACTATTTTCTTTCTTTCTTTCTTTCTTTCTTTCTTTCTTTCTTTCTTTCTTTCTTTCTTTCTTTCTTTCTTTCTTTCTTTCTTTCTCTCCTTCCTTCCTTCCTTTCTTCATTTATTTATTTCCTCTCCCCCTATCATCTATTTTTCTAGCTATCCAGCTATATTTATATGCTGTCTATCGCAATGTTGACGTCGCTCAGTGATGGGATTCAAATAATTTAAGAACTGGTTCTCTGCCCTAATGATCACCTTAGTAGATCATTGGGTGGGTAGGTGCGGCTGGGGGGGGAGGGTGTCATGTGACTGGGTGGGCATGGCCAACTCAACCTCACTCAAGTCGATGGGCGCTTTGCCTCAGCTGTTACAATGTCATAAGGGTTAACTGGAGAGGCAGTTTCTGTAAGCAGGGCAGTAAAGATTAGGTTAGAAACACCAGAATGTTTCCTTCCTGCCTTCCTTACAGGATTAGCCCTGTAAAGTGGAAAAAAACCAAAATGAGATTTCTTCCAACAACCGGTTCTGTGAACTGCTTAGAAAGTTAACAATCAGTTCTCCCAAATAGGTACGAACCGGCTGAATCCCACCACTGACGTCGCTCTAGGCTCCAAATGCACAGGTGGAACTTATTTGCGTTTATTGTTAAATGTCACTAACATCTGAGCAATGGTCTCCAACTCCTCTAATTTTTCTCAGCTTCATCCTTACACTTTTTATCTATTTTTGAAAGTAATTTTGCTTACCTCCCATTTGCCTGGATGCTTTCTTTTTTTCAAATGAATATTCCAATGCTCAGAGTTCACATCTGCACAATGTGGGATTGTCAAGGCAAATGGAGTGGAGACCATCACTTCTATAGGACCACAAGTTACTTCTGGACCTAGGAGGATTTCACTGCCCTCCAGCTGAAGGCTTCACATTGGATACATAAGAAATGTTGAAAAGGAAAGAAACACAACATCAACTTATTTTCCTCCCAAAAAGTAATAACACACATTCATTATATAGTATACAATATTGATCTTCATGTCTATGTAGCATTTATGTTTGCTCAGTTTTACAATTAACACACACACACACACACACACACACACACACACACACACACATAAATATAAATATAAATATAAATATAAATATAAATATAAATATAAATATAAATATAAATATAAATATAAATATAAATATAAATATAAATATAAATATAAATATAAATATAAATATAAATATAAATATAAATATAAATATAAATATAAATATATATTCATTCATTCTGAAATCCCAACTTATGGAGGAGTCAATAAGATCATAAGATGCAGGCAGAACAGAATGCCTTGAAAGAGGGCATGCTTTACTGAATCTCTGAACAGGCATATTCAACACGGCAACATTTTGTTAGAAAATCCATTTGTTGGATCCATCTGCCTCCAACTCTTTTTAATGTTATTTCCTTATCCCTATTCTGAAACTAAATTGTCCCTCTAGGTGAAATGGAAGCAAACTCTAATTTTAAATGATAGAATTGCAATGAGATTTTTATTTATTTATTGTCGGTGGGTGCTAAGAGTAATGTGTTACGACTGGAAAAAAAAAGAATAAGATAATTATAACTCAGCAATATATCCTCTGGCAAATTGTCTCTTTTTACTATGACTTACTGAATTTGAAAGCACTTATCTGACCCAGAACGAACCTAATGGGTAACAGAATGCAAGGTGATATTAAGTTATAAAATAACTGATAAGAACTCCTTCTATATTTCAGGTCTAAATTTAGAACCATTCCTTATAGATGTTTTCCTTTTGTTAAATGTTAAGCAAATAAATCAGTTTAAAAAAAATGCCACTATTGCCCCAATCCCTTAAATTTTGTGATTTATATTTTATTTTGAATAAATTGAAATACATTTTAATGTTCTTAGGAAACCAATCCTGTAAATCTAACTGAACTGTCAGGATAGGGAAGAGTAAGAGCAATAGAGAACAATGAACAATTAGGTTCAATCCCAGTGCAGCAGCTTTTTGGAAGGAAAAATAAACCATTATTTATGATTACACTTAGATATGTGAGAAGAAATCTATTATACTTAGAAGAAGAGACTAAGTTAAGAGAATAAGAGGAAACCAGTTTATTGGACTCCAATTTCCATTACTTACAACATGACCAATAATCAGGATTAATGACCATATCATCACAAGTCCCCCATCTGTAGCTAGGAAACAATAATAGGAGGTGGGCATGTATCTCTTTGTTTGTGAGCACTCCAGAGACCTCTGTAAGACTGGACTAAGGGTGATGAACCACGGTCTGATCAAACAAGGCTGTTCTTACAGTCTGAAATTTTCTGAGGAGTTAATGCCAGCTCTTGCACTAAATAAAACATGAGAATACAAACCATAGGAGTGGTGGACAAAAATGGTCACTTCAACAATGAAGCCTTGTAAGCCAGTCCCCAACTGTCTGGGCTACCCAGGCCTGAACATACAGCCAAGACTCGAGGGTTTTTCGGAATAGCAAAAAGGATGGATCTAGTCTTATTTTGGAAGGAAGAATGTTCCATAAAGTAAGTGTTGCAGTAGAGAAGGCACGCCATCTAAAAGGCACATCAAATGAAGACCCGTGACTGGTGGCACCTTCAACATCCCTACTCTGCGCAATCTAGAGGGATGAGCTGATGTAACCATGGAGAGGGAGGATTTGTCATCCTGCATTCTCATAAGCGATCGGTCAATCTCTTATGGACTCTCTTCTGAGTCATCACAGCCATGTCAACAGAGTCCAATCAGTCAGTGCAACTTATTTTCTGAATCATTTGCACTGATTTATCACTGATCCCCCATATGGTAGCTAATGGTCCTGGATTACCACCTGTGTTCATAGGATTTACTGGAATGCATGTTGCCTGAATTTACATGAAAGATAAGCATTAACAGATTTGGTCCAATAGCATAATCTCCTGAAGGCAGCTCTTCAATTCCTTTGGAGAAGTAACTCTCTCTTTAGTGAATCTAATACACAGCCACACTGGAATTCTGGGAATTATTTAATACCAAATGAACTGAAATCAGCTAATTAAAAGGGCTTCCTCACCCCAAAAAACAAGAATCTTCTCTGTAACAGCCAGCCTGGCACAAGGACTATGAATGCAGAGTTCATTTGCTGTTTATGGAAGGCAGAGCACATTGAGCAATTTCAAGTATTTAACATTTCCCTGGGTGCCGAACAAACAAATGGCAAAACAGATCTAATCCTTTGGCCTTCATCAAAATCAGAAACTTGTTTTGTTTTCTGAAGAATGGAAGGAGACTTCAGAGAAAATAAACCAGCATTTTTTCCACCTCCTGGCCAAATCTAATTCCATGGGTTAGTAACTGTGAAGGGGAGCATTTTTTTTCAAACTGAAGGAGAGTAGAATTGGATATGCTTCAATTATTTAACTGAAATGAAATCATCAAACTGTGAAGTTTAATTTTTTTAACACTTAGGACTACCGTATTAGGTATTAAAGAATATTTTTCCATGATGAAGAATAACACAAACACATAAATGTATTTATCCATTCTGGGTGAGGGAGAGAGAAAAAATTAATGATGTTGAACCAGAAATGTAAACAACAATAGGCCCAACTTACAAAGTTCAGATTTCCCCAAACAAAACAGAACAGTCTGCAATAGAAGGTAGATAAATTGATTCCCAAAAGTCAACCAATTTATTGAAGTGACTAAAGCCCAGTCTAGAAAACAAGAGATTCTGAGTTCTAGTCCTGCCTTAGGCATGAAAACTAATTGGGCCAGTCATTCTTCCTCAACCCCAGGAAGCAAGCAATGACAAATCCTACAACTATATTGCAGCAAATCATCAAACTGCCATAAATTTGTTTTGTTCAGGGGCAAAATATACAACATTATCCTTCTCTAGGTCATTTCCTGCTATAATAGCAATAGCATTCAGACTTATATACCACTTCAAAGTTCTTTACAGCCCTCTCTACGTGGTTTACAAAGTCAGCATATTGCCCCCAACAATCTGGGTCCTCAATTTACTAACCTCAGATGGATGGAAGACTGAATCAACCTTGAGCTGGTGAGAATCAAACTGCTAGCAGTTGGCAGAATTAGCCTGCAATACCACGGCTCTTAATTTACCATCTTCCATTGGAAATCCTGCTTTATACTACAGGGAAAAGGTAGACTAGTGTATATATAATGTTTTTCAGAGTATGCATTCCTAAGTACGTACGTACGTACGTACGTACGTACGTACATACATACATACATACATACATACATACATACATACATACATACAATTTTGAGGCTACTCCTGAATCTATAGCAACATTGGATAGCTTAAAAATTATGGAAACTTAAAATAAATTTAACATAAAACAACATATATTAAAGAAAAAGAATATGGCTGATTGAAAGCTAGAACCCCAAACCCAAGGTCTATCTTAGCTCAAGCCTGGGAGAATGACCAGGTCGTTAACAATTTGCAACAAAAAGTCAAAAGGAGGCGAATACTACAAATTAAATCATCCTCACCATTAACACTATTCTGTTCCATGAGTTTTAAATCTATCTGAAGGAATGTATCCATCTTCCATTTAAAAGCTGCTTCCAATTATGCAGGAGTTAACAAAACAACATTAAGAAAAAGGTGAGTTTCCTTCAAGCTAGAGACCTTATAACAGACAAACTAGTACTAAACACTTCAACCCTGTTTAAGTTTTCAAAAGTGGCTAAGAGTTGCCACAAACATATCAAAATAAACAATCAAATCCATGTCAAAATTGTTGGAAGTACTAAAAAATAATTAAGCATGATGCCTAGTTCAGGAGATTAGAAGACATAGTGTAGATTTATTTCTCACTCAGAGAAAAGATCTTGGCAATCCAGTGAAGTGAGCAATAACCCATGAAGACTTAAATCATTCATGAAGCGTTTTTGCATTTTCTTCTTGCTCATTGTTCAAAATGTGTGTTTGGTTTTTGTTTTTTTGCAAGAGAACAGTGTAGCTGTGATACATTTAGTTGACAATGAATATTTACAACAAATCATTTTAATGGGACTTGCTCTTTCTTCCAGAAGAATTAATAAGACAAGAAACAATACTCTTAAACTGCAGTTAGAATCCATGAAAGAGCTGTATAATCAGGTGCTCCAGCTTTCGCTTCTCATTAAAGCAAGTCTTATATTATTTGTCAATAATGACAAATGAATATATTTGACAAATATACATATAAGCACTGCCACTAGTGGTCAATACTGCTGTGCTTCAATGATTACATGGCCTAGACATTGGTATTTGAACACAGATCCTTTTTAATATTTATATTTTACTATCTTTTACTAATCTAAGTGAAATGGTAGTATGTATTGCTGCTCCATGTATGATGTGCCATAAAATAAATAAATGAATGAATGAATGAATGAATGAATGAATGGTCAATACAGCAACACATTGTTACAAATCTGCCTTCTATTGAGGACCTGTATAGTACACAAGTCAAAAAGAGGACTGTGAAAATATCTATAGACCCCTCACATCCTGGACATAAATTGTTTCAACTTTTACCCCCAAAACAACGCTATAGGGCACTGCAAACCACAACAGCTAGACACAACAGTTTCCCCCCGAATGTCATCACTCTCCTTAACCACTAATTCCCACAACACTGTCAATAATTTACTAAGACTGTAATAATAGTAATAACTATTATTCTTCTCTTCCTTCCTAGTATCTATCTCTCCCCACTTATGACTATAACCATGTTGCTTGTATCTTTCCATTTATATTGTTGTTTTATTACTAACTTTGACTATCACTAAGTTTTGCATCTTTTTATTCTTAATGAATGTATTATATTCTCCTTATGCACCCTGAAATCATATGCACCAAAGACAAATTCCGTGTGTCCAATCACACGTGGCCAATAAAGAATTCTATTCTATTCTATTCTATTCTATTCTATTCTATTCTATTCTATTCTATTCTATTCTATTCTATTCTATTCTATTCCACTCCACAGTATAATATTATATTGTTTTCTGAATTGGATGCCTTTCTATTTTACATTACATTAACTTGTACTCTTGCATGCTATATTCCCAGACACATTTTTCCCATAGAAATTTCTTGGCTTCAAAATGTTTATACATTAGAAACAGGGGTGGGTTTCTAGCCCCGTTCCAACCGGTTCGGTTGGAACGGGGCCGGCGGCGTCCTCGTGCATGCGCACGGTGCACGCATGTGTACTAGCGTCTGCCCGACGCTCCAGCTGCTCCTGGAGGATCGTGCAGGTGCTGTATGCGTCCTGCGCATGCGTAGAAGCGCAGAACTCGTCAAAACCGGGTAAGGACCGCGGGCGGGCGCGCCCTTCGCTGTTCCCGGAAGTTACTTACTTCCGGCTCGCCGACCAACCGGTTCGCAGGGACCGCCGTGAACCGGTTGAAACCCACCCCTGATTAGAAAGCAAAATTGCACTGTACATTCCAGAGAAGTGTAGAACTGTGATGACAACTATACTCCAATTGACACTGTAAACTGGGTAGTGTGTATTTGATTTACTGTATTTGATTTTTATCCCACCTTTATTATTGTGTCTTCCTCCTCTTATTTTACTCACAACAACCCTGTGTTTTCCCTCTTTTTTTTCTATGGGGAGAAGAAATTTGGATAACCCAGACAACTTATACTAAAGGTTCTTTCTTTTTTCTCCTTCTGTTCATTTGGCTACTTTGGGTCATCTTCTACCTATCCAATTTTTATCTTTTTCCTTCTTTTTTCCCCATCTCTTTTTTTTTTACCTCTTTGCAATGAGGTGTGGATTACTATTTGGAATTAATTTTGTTGGGTTTTTTTTTCTTTTTTGTGGGGGGAGAGTGCCTCTTCACCAATCCTTTTTTTTCTTGTTTCCTATCTTTTTTCCTTTGTTTTACTTCATGTTTGCATTATAAAGCAAATGGATTAAGGTAACAAGAACCTGAAGACTGGGTCCAAGGATAGGGGTTGGTTTATTGGAAGCGGGTGCTTTGGCCGATGTGGGAGACTCCAGGACTACAATCAATCTACTAATCTACTCTTTGGATTATAAAATTTGATTACAACTTAAATGCAACAATGTCAGAATCAAATAGCAAGATGAAGAAAATAACATCATATGCGTCTGCAACAGCCACCCTGCCCTGTTCAGCGACACAGAAAGCAACAGGCACAGCAATGCAACAAGACAAAACTATTTTGGGACTTAAAAGTATGTTGCAAGCCATACATGTGAATCTCAAGGAACATATAAACAGAGTAGAAGAGAAAGTGGGTAAGGTGGAAGATGAACTGAAAGAAGTCAAGGAAATTATGGGGTAAAATGGGATTGCATATGGTGGAAGAAAAGGCAGAAATAACAGAGAAAAAAGTGGAGGAGATGGATTATAGACTGACAATAATTGATAAAAAGCAAAGCACTGGAGCCAGTGTACTTTGGGAGATGGAAAGATCAGAATTCTACCTAAGATTTCAGAACATAGAAGAGGAGAAAGGAGAGAATTTAGTACAGAAGGTCACATAAATTCTTTCAGCGGCCACAGAAATGAGTAAGAAATATATTTTAGGCAGAATGAATGGGCCATTCAGAGTACATACAAGATATGCAATTAGAAATAACTTGCCCAGAGAGGTACATGTAAGAGTTGTCAAAAAAACCCCTCTAAAAATGAAATATTAGAAGCAACAAGAAGCACCATAATAAAATGCAAGTCTAGAGAGATAATGGTATTGAAGCAAGTTCCAAGGAAGGTCAGAGAAATAAGAAAGGGATACCACTTTATGACTAAGAGTCTGATTAAAAAGGGGGTGAATTTTAGATGGCTTGTTCCAGAAGCGTTTTTGGTGAACTGGAAAGAACGAAGGCACAGACTAGATACACTAGAGAAAGCAGAATTATTTTATGAACAACATATAGTAGCACAGGAGGGAATGCTGGTAAGAGAAGAGGGAGGAGCTAATGCCAGGAAGCTAAGGGAAAAGATAAAAGGGAGATGGAGAAGAACAGGAAGAGAAAGCATTAAGAGAAGGAAAAAGGGCTAAAGAGACAAAGGAGCAGAGAGAACTAAGAATGGCTAAATCAACTAAACCTATAAACCAATGACACGGAGGAAGAAATAAAAGTAATCTCCATTAATATAAACAGACTAAACTCGGCAATAAAAAGAAGAACATTTAACAAATTAGAGAAATTAAAATTAGACATTATATGCTTACAGGAATTATATATTAGAAAGCAACACAGAAAATTTTGGAACAGACAAAACTAGGCAATTTATATAACACTCTGGCTGACCAAAGCAAAAAAGGGAATAGCATTATATATTAGAAATACAATACAATCAAATAAAAATTTTGAAGATGGGGAGGGGAGAATACTGATGGTGGAAATAATGATGAACATGAGAAAGATATTATTAGTAGCAATATACGCCCCAAATGACAAGCAAGAAGATTTGTCGGGAAACTACACAAAAAGATAATATAATATGAATATGAAGATATGTGTATATTAGGAGACTTTAATGCAATCATAAATAATGGAATAGACCATAAATCTACAAAGATGAACAAGAAGCCGAGAAAAACCCTACTCAAAACATTTTTCACGATGGTGGAAGAATTAAATTTGCAAGAGTTTGGAGAATAAAACACCCCAAAGAAAGGCAATATACATTCTACTCAGACATCTATCATGGTCAAGAATAGATATGATGTTGATGTCAACACAGCTAACACTCAAAACAATTAAGATAAACATAGATATAAGCAAATGGGCTGATCATAATCCAATAACAATGACTTGGAAGGGACAGAGGAAAAGGGGGAGATGGACTTTAAATTCAAGAATATTGAAAGAAAAAAGTTTCCAGCAATATATGGAAAAAAAATGACATATTTCTTCCAGGAAAATAAAAAGGAAGACACATCATTACAGAACATATGGGGCACTTCTAAAGCATATATCAGAGGCCTTGTAATGACATACTTAGGGAAGAATAGACAGAACAGCCAAACTCAAAAGAAGTCGGAATCAGAGTATAAAAGTTTGGAGATGAAGCTGCAGAAAAACCCACAAAACAAAAAAGTAAAAAATATAATGGAACTGCAAAAACATAAATTGAACCTGATAGAAAATGAAGACTTGGCAAATAAAATAAAATTGGCAAAACAAAACTTTTTTGAAAATGCAAGTAAACCAGGACGTTGGCTGGCTTACAAGATGAAAAAGAAAAGAGAAAAAAGGCTGATAAGTCAATTGGTGGATGAAGTTTTCCCCCTATTCTTGTAAACCCTTTAATAAGTGTGCTACACAAAATATCATTTCTTCTTCTTCTTCTTCTTCTTCTTCTTCTTCTTCTTCTTCTTCTTCTTCTTCTTCTTCTTCTTCTTCTTCTTCTTCTTCTTCTTCTTCTTCTTCAGCACAAAGACTTGTAGAGATTAAATTTGGCAGAAAAGAAACATTTTCTTCAAGCACTCACATAAAATTTAGACTAAACCTCTTTTAAATAAGAAGTACTTCTATTAAATAGAAATACTTCTATCTCTCTTGAACAAAAGTTTAACTTGGCAAAACCTGTGATAATCAGTAGCCTTGATGACTTGCTTAAAAGATGTTCCTAGGATGATCTGAACAATAGCACTATTTATGCTTTTCTACCTGAATTGTTCTTTCTAATCTACATACTTCCAACAGGTCATATTTAGAGCATACATCATCCCCTCAAAGAAATGAATTATGAATGCAAAACTATCAAGGTTATGAATGAGCTACTAATCCTTTCAGTGCCTGGGACCCTCAAACCACAACCACCATGAATTATCCTGTTTTTCATTCATTCATTCATTCATTCATTCATTCATTCAATCAATCAATCAATCAATCAATCAATCAATCAATCAATCAATCAATCAATCATCCTTTACAGTGGTTAAAGCAGTCATTCAACACCTTAAAATCCTCGATGGACCATGACTTCACCTGATTTTCAAGTGCATCCCTTAATCAAGTTATTTTGCAGCCAACTGATATAGATAATGGTGGAAGGGAGGGAGATGAAATGACCCCATACTAACTTGAACATTTTATGAACAAACAAAATAGCAATAGCACTTAGATTTATATACTGCTTCACAGTGCTTTACAGCCCTCTCTAAGTGGTTTACAGAGTCAGCAAATTGCCTCCAACAATCTTGGTCCTCATTTTACCATCCTCAGAAGGATGGAAGGCTGAGTCAACCTTGAGCCTGGTGAGATTCGAACTGCCAAATTGCAGGCAGCCGGCAGGCAACAGAAGTAGCCTGCAGTACTGCATTCTAACCACTGAGCCACCGCAGTTCAGAAAGAAAGAAAGAAAGAAAGAAAGAAAGAAAGAAAGAAAGAAAGAAAGAAAGAAAGAAAAGAAAAGAAAAGAAAAGAAAAGAAAAGAAAAGAAAAGAAATCAAATAAACTGATTAATAAGACAATGCCAGATTGTAAAATGTAGAATACACACCAAAACCTTTTGGGTTATTTTTTTCCCAGAAGAGGGAAATTATCCCATAAATAATTTCTGGGATAAACAGAAATGCACCTTGGGGAAAAAACAATGGCTATTATTCCCAAAACAACACACACACACACACACACACACACACACACACACACACACACACACACACACACACATTTAGCTATGTTTCTTATAAAAGAAGTTGGAATATATTTACAGCCCACTCAACTCTTTGAAAAGGGAAAAATGTGCAGCATTTTAATTAAAGTTTGCTTTAATTTGATATTTTTCCCCCTAGCATTTCAGCAAACAAAGCTTTGTAAGTTCATTTGGTCTACCTTGTTCTCCCTACATTTAGCCTACAGAAGTAAAACTTCAGGGAGAGATTTGTGTGCCTTCTATTTAATTAACCCATTTTAATTCATTTCTACCATGACTTTGCAATAAAACATCTGGGTTGAACATTTTTCTTTTTAATATTTTGTTCCATTCTTCAATCTTTCACCAACCATTATCATAAAGCACTGAGAACAGATGGACATATAGTGTACAAGGTCTCACAAGGGAACTAAGCTATCAAAGGGAAGAGAGAACCTAAAGGGCTTTGGAACAGAAATTTGTAGGCATCAAAATCCTCCATCTTCTCTCCTCAACACACCATTTCTCTAAGCAAGTTGGTTAGTTACCTGACATATCTGTTCTAAGGATCTATTCTATGCAGAGCAAGTCTTTTTTTGCTGTTTCCCTTCCATCAAGACAGAGAGATATAAATCTCAGCAATAATTGCAGAAATAGGAGATACACTAGAAAAAAAAATGCAGTACATTTTTAGAAGTGTCTGCATTTTCCATTCTCTCTGTACGCTCTTCTCCTGATCCCTTGAAGTCCACCTACATTATGAAGCTCTATTGGGATCCAGCAGGACAGCACAATATTTCATGGTCCAAAAGATGAGCTCATATGATACTTTTGAGATCTCACAATGGTTTCTCCCACTGACCGCCACTTCTTCCAATCAAAGAAGAGATGGAACAAAAATCCCTGGGTCAATGTATCCTGGTGCATTATACTTTCAAGAAGTACAACCAGAGCACAGAGCTGAAGATCACTTTGATGGGACTTATTTAATTGCAGCATAGGAATGTTTGTTGGAGATCTTTCATAGAATCAAGTCAACAAGGGTGATGAAGGGAATGGGCATAATAAATCTAATTCTGACAACAAACAAGAGTTTTTGCAACAATTGCCAGGCAGCAGTGGCTGGGAACAGTCAATACTTTTGGACTAACTAACAAATGGTGAATCTGCAGGGTTAAAACATAAGAGGAACTCAAGAATAAACACACAGACACACTCCAGAAGGCACCTAGTAAGTGGTGTGGGGACCATAGAGAGCTAAACAGGATCAAGGATGGATGGACAGTTGCTTGAAACAATTTGTAATAATACGGATGGATTTTATTAAATTTTAAATTGATGTCTCCCAAGATCAAACAATGTGCTGACTCTTATTTTAACAAACAAACAAAAAAGATGAAACAACCAAAACAGATTCTGGCACCAACAGGCCTATAGCAAATCAAACTCAACAATACCCATGTCAAATTTAACAAATAATAATAAAATAAATCTCAAACTTAGGACAATACATTTAAGGGACTAATGCTTTGCAAAACAAAAGATCTGGGGAGAAAATTGGTAATTCAGATTTCCCTAAAGACTCAATCATACCATGAAGAAGGCAAATGGGTGCATTAAAACCAGCCCAACCTGATTTAACTGAGCCTTATAACACCATCAACTTTATGAAGGTAAGATGCACTAGTGAGAGAATACCAAAAAATTATGGACCACTCACTCCTACCAGTGCACACCGACTTGCTCATTTATCAGTTGGAAGGCTCAAATCTAGGAAGATCCCACTGGGACTTGTACAACGTCTGCTTAACAACTTTTAACATACATTCTCAATGGAAAACCAAATGGGTGGTTGAACTCCCAGACAGAGGTAGACATGTAAATGACACTACACAAAAAGTGCCAGGTTTTTTGCTATTAGCAATGGAAAACCTTGAATAGGATTTGCACCTCATGTGGCATCTGCTGGGATTCATTGTATAAGTGGGCATCCTCCCCTCAGTGTGACTGTGGAGTCCCATATTAAACTGTAGATCACATCATGAGTGGCTATAAGCTGAGAGCATATAGTGGTCCAATATTTGATTTTTTTTCACATAAACAATGCAGTAATTCAATGGTTACCTGGCCTGCACAATGGTATCTGAATATAGATCTTTTAAAATTCATTTCTTACTGTGTTTTTTATCTAGGTGAAATGTATGTATATGTATGTATGTGCCAGTGGTGGGTTTCAAAAATTGTTCGAACCTACTCTGTGGGTGTGGCCTCCTTTGTGAGAGTGGCTTGCCGCCCATGTGACCGGATATGAAGATGCTGACGACACTTGTCAGAACCACCTTAAATTACCTCACACACAGCACTGGCATGCATAAGAATATGATGTAAACTTGTTTTTTAAAAGGCATCTTTGGTTTGCGTTAAAACAACTTCAACACACGCAATGTTCTGATTGCACCACAAACGCAGTAGTCATCCTTATCTTTCACAGAAGCACTGAGTTTTATAAATATGAGCATGATAGTGTAGAATAATCATATCCAAGGACCAGTGGTGGGTTTCAAAAATTTTTGGAACCTCTTCTGTAGGTGTGGCCTGCTTTCCAGGTCCACTGGTGGAACCTCTTCTAACCGGTTAGGTAGATTTGACGAACCGGTTCTACCAAATAGGTGTGAACTGGTAGGAACCCACCTCTGGTGTGTGCATACACACACACACACAATCAATACAAAAGCTACAAGTAGTGCAAAGAGCATGGAAAGATACTGTACATGCTTGGCATCACAAGACAAGATAGAAAGACCTGCATATGGATTAGAGAACAAAGAAAAATATATGGTGCCATCAAAAGAGTCAGAGTCAAAATGGAAATGGGCTGGTCACATAGCAAGAAGAACTGATGGCAGGTGGCCTAAGGCAGTCATAGAATGGATTCCGCTTGATAAAAAAGCATCCACCAAAGAAACCTGAAATTAGAGCAAGCTCAACTTGCAGGCCCAACTGGCAAATGAAAGTATCAAGTCCATATCAGATATGCCACATGCTAAATAAATAAATAAACGTGAGATTGAATTTGGGTTGGTCGTAGTGACTGACCCAAATTTGAACTTGCATCATTGCCTGGGACACATATATTTGCCTTCATTCGTGAAATAAATAAATCCCCGAAGTATCTCAGATTTCCTCAAAATATGTCATTCTCCAATTCTAGAAATAGAATTCTCCAATTCTATTTCACTTTTCAGACCATCAGGAGAAAACTGAATTTCAGCTGCATATGATGAATGAATGCTGCTCATTTAAACCAACATCTGTCCTTAAATGCACACAATATTAGAAATGAGAAAAACATTTTTAGCTTAAAAAGGAAAGAAATACTGAAATGTTCTTCCATCTGCTATTTAACTTCCCATTGTTAATTCTAGCAGGACTCATTTCCTGTATCAGTGCCTGGAAGACATGGAATTAGCCAAGATATCACCTAGAAGTAGATTTTGCTTTAAAAGTCCTACATTTTGCCTGACTAATTCTACCTAGCTGGAATGTAAACTTTCCCTTGCTTACTTATGTCTTCCACAACTGATTTACAATACCATTTAGTTGCTACTAACACCTGTAAAATTGCCTAAGAAAAGAAATAAGAATAATCATTTTTATACACCAATTTTCTGCTACGTAAAAGTTGACATGAAGTAATGGAAATCACCAATTTATGTAGTCACCCATTCCCTCAAAAGAGCAATAGTAGAACAGTGGAACTTGCTGAACAGGGGTGTAATGCAGGGTAATGAGAAAATCAATAACTATAAAAATCAATAAAGAACCATGATAGCTCAGTGGTTAGAATACAGCACTGCAGGCTACTTCTGCTGACTGCCAGCATTTTAGCAGTTCAAGTCTCACCAGCTCTGCTTTCCATCCTTCCAAGGTCAGTAAAATGAGGACCCAGATTGCTTGGGACAATAAACTCGTTACAGAGGGAGGTAAAGCACTGTGAAGCAGTATGTAAGTCTAAGTGCTATTGTTATCCTATCTTTCCTTCCCTTTCCTTCCCTTTCCTTCCCTTCCTTTTCCTTCTTTCCTGTTAAGAGAGCCAAGGTGGCGTAGTGGTTAAATACAGCACTGCAGGATACTTCAGCTGAGTGCAGTTCAGCAGTTTGGCTGTTCAAATCTCAGGATTGACTCAGCCTTCCATCCTTCCGAGGTGGGTAAAATGAGGACCCAGATTGTTGTTGGGGGCAATATGCTGACTCTGTAAACCGCTTAGAGAGGGCTGAAAACCCTATGAAGCGGTATATAAGTCTAACTGCTATTGCTATTGCTAGATAGATAATATATGAATAAGAATTTGTTCCTGTCTTACCTGGATTCATCATGGTTGATTGCAAGGTAGATCTCCCAAGATGTTTCTTCAGGGATAGCCCCATGAGGAATTAGTAGGCTAACTCCTGGAACAGCAAGGACAAAAATTACTTGGAAACACTCCAAGTGCTTGCTAGAATTAAAGTGAACTGAAGTTGCAACAAACAAAAAGAGCACATTATTTTTATTGCGGCTTTGTAGTAGATAAATCATTGTTGCCATCATCTGAATAGCACAACAAAACATCATATTTCAATTGATAAGCATTCATTACACTGGAATATTTGTAGAGCAATCTTTTCTCATGGTTTCAGGTAAAATTATGTTTTGTTTGCATGAAGCACTTGAAAACAGTATATATTGCTTTTTAAAGCCTACCACAATAGGCTTTATATTAATACGGCAAACAGAAAAAAGTTGTTTTCAGTATAAAATTGTGTAGGTGTGGGATAAAAATAATTCTGCAGATAATCAGGGAAGTTCACATTTATCATGGATTGTGATGCAAAATCCTTATCCTGCTGATTTTGGATGGATTTCTCCTCTGAAAATATAGCCTAAAAATAGATATTAAATAATATGGAATGATGAAGTTAGATTCTAACCAGAGATACTTCAGATGGATCTGCTGTGGCCTCCTATTCTGTGCACTGCTCTACCTTAAGCATCCTTTCCTTAAGACATTAATATCACCATGTAGAGCAGGGCAAATTCTTCAACAATCTGTCAAAGACAGAATTCCTCCTTAGTGCTGAGAAAATCTTAATAAAATAGCTCTTGGAGAAATTCCGTTGTGGTGTCTTCCCTTTGGATTTAAGCGAAATTGGGAAGCCAAGACTACCGAGAGAGAATTGTACAGTGAGAGACAGGACATTCATACATGCCTTTGGTTGTCTGGGAATTAGTAACTCATAAGTGAATGTTATGGGAATTTATCTGCAATTCTCTTATGTTTTGGAAGAATTTCTAAAGAAATTTCTAAAGAAATTTATCTCCCATCAAACTAAATGACAAACACTTTCCCTTGTACACTGCTTCCTCTAACAGGAGAAAGAGTTGCTGTATCACTCTGAAGATCAGATCCATTCATTGTAAATTGGTCATTGAAGGTGTCCATCACAGCCACTTCCCCATATGTCACTTGGAGGACCCTTTTAGATTGTATATAGAACAGTCAATTAACTGCATCAGAGAATACCACAATCCTGCTCCTGTGGGAAGATTGCAAGGATAACAGAGGAGCTTCATACAATTTCCTTGCTTTAGATTTCCCATTCTAGGATATCAAACAGTTGCTTTGGGAACCCTTTCTCCTGAGAATGACTATAAATGAGGGTAACTTCCACTAATATGGAGATATTTAATAGAAAGAATTGAAATTCTTCCTATAAGACAAAATTTACACGGCCAGTTTCATGAGAAAATAGTCTGGATATTTTTGGAATCATTGGCATGAAAAACAATCAAACTGAACACATAGAGACACTAATTCTTAGGGTGCATTGAAAGTGAGGCATCATAGATGAATTATTACTTTTTTCATAAAAATGTTGCTATATGTATTGATCATAAATACACACAAACATATACACCAATACTCGTATATGCATACATATACACACATAAACTCACTACTATTGGATAAATATTTTCTGATGCTTGTTTGGAGCCACAATAAACTTTAGTTGGATGATGATGACAGTAATACACACATACATACACACACACACACAAATATTGGAAAAATCATTATTAGCAGATTTCATGGGTGCATATAAAAAGAATCCCAGCTGTCTCTAAGGAAAATGTTTTCCCTCTTCCTTTTGCATTTTAAATTGCACTGAGCCTTTTTCACAATGTACATATGAGTTTTCATGTATTTCTTCCCTCAAAATTGGCAAGAAACTCTCAGCAGAATTCTGCAACAACAGCAAATGAAATTAATTAGGAGGTTCTCAGAGGGCACGGAAATTGCTAACAAAGTGTTCAGTGCCATAGGTTCCAGATAAAAGATATAAAAAGATGTAAAAGTTTTAAAAGAAGGCAAATGACTTGGAGTTACATTCCACCTGTTTGGGAGGGTGGTGGCCCCCAACAACCCTATACAATGTTAGAGAGAAGGAAGGGGGAAAAGAATTGA
Source organism: Thamnophis sirtalis (assembly GCF_051295495.1). NCBI lineage: Eukaryota > Metazoa > Chordata > Lepidosauria > Squamata > Natricidae > Thamnophis > Thamnophis sirtalis. The sequence continues at coordinate 84,078,325 of NW_028261382.1, forward strand.
ATTCTCTCTTACCCATATCGTTTTAGATTTCCAAGTATCATAGATAATTCAGTGAACTCAACAGCTTTTTATCATGCAGCAGTTCTTACCAGCAATTAAATGAATTTTGGTACCAAGCCTACTAATTTATTCACTTAAACAAGAATGACATCTTGACCCATACTGATAATGTGGCTATGCTTATTAAGATGCACAAGGCAACAAATGTGCATTGGCAATTAAACCCTGCTCAGTGTATTGCCTTCTCTTCACATCTTTTATCCCCCTCTTCTGCAGTGATTCTCCTGGGGAATAAACAATGTTTGTCCCTTGGATGAGTTGAATAGCATGGCTCACAAAAGAGGAGATCTTTTCACAGGATGCTCTGTCCAGCAGTAAAACATTACAGCACAGCACAGAATCCACAATAAAATGCTTCAGAGAACCTTTACCTATTAGAGCTCCTTGAATCTAACAGTTCTGTTCAGAGGGATTATTGAGAACCAAAAGCCCAAGTCCTTGTACAGTGCGAAATCCAATTTGATAATGCCAACAAATGTTGACCTGTCTGTGCATGAATACATCCTGGAGCTTAGTGCTCTTGAGATCACTGATCCTGCATAAAATAGCTCTTCCTATTCAGAAACATCTCCAAACATTCAAATGGAATCTGCTTTTCTGCAACTTAAATCCATGTCCATGTCATTCCCTCTAAAACAAGAAGAGATCATTTTCTTCTTTGGGACAGCTCTTCAGATATTGTCATGTCCTGTTGCTAATGCATTCATATTAATGTTTGGGCAATCAATATGCACCACCTTTCAAAACACATTTTGGCAGAACTGACTGTGCTATTTTGATACAATATAAATTACCCTATATCACATTTAAGCTACTGCTCATAATTAGGAAGTTCTGTTATTTATTTGCCTTACAGATACACAGAAAGAGAGAGGCAAACAAACTCATACACTTTTATTCAATTAAATCTTACAATTTGGAATCTTAAAGGAAATCTTGGTTGGTCTTCATCCCTTTAAAGCTATATGTGTAGCCTTCAAGAATCTGGATCAATGTATAAGCCACAGAATCTATAAAGGCCCACCTCTCTTTTAGAAGGAAATCAGGACGTTCTCCAAGCTATAATTTTTGTAGCTAGAATAAATTCCAGAGTAAAACGTTGCATTACAGGGCAAGGGACCCTTGTCAGTAAGTAACAGGCATAAAGGATTACTGAAGAATTGCCAGCAGCACAACTGAGCAGCAATTTTGAATGGTCTTTTTTAACTCACAGGGATATACCCAAGCAAAACAAATAATAATAATAATGAAAATGTGATCAAAAGTTAAAGCATTTTGGATAAAAATATGGTGGATTATGCAAAATGTTCTTAAAAAAAGGATAAAGTTATTTTTGTTAGGTATAATTACTGATTGTACAGTTATAGAGACTAACTTGATTTTGCATTTAATAACTGCAGCAAGACTTTTGGTGGCGCAATACTGGAAGAAGGAAGATTTGCCTACTATTCAAGAATGGACATTAAAAGTAACAAACCTAGCAGAGATGGCTAAAATATCAGCATATCTCAAGGACCATTCAAATGAGAGATATAAACTGGAGTAGAGAAGATGGATTGACTATACTCAAAATAAGTATGGGACTAAGAAATTCCAGATAGTTTATGACTGAAAGAACCAGGAATGATATAATCTGTTTAGAGTTAGCCTAGCAAAGAGGAGTTAAAGCTCAATGAAAGATGATACTAACCATTTTTTAAAGTTTATCTTAGAATATCTTTGTTAAAGATTTATACCCTGTATTGGTTCTGGGAAGCTGGGGAGGGAGGTTGGGGAGGTGGGGTTTGGGGGGGAGGGGAGGGAGGTAAATATTTATAAAAGTTTTTTTTCAAAATTTTCAATTAAAAAAAAAAGCCTGTGCCATCAACAGGGGGGTGGGGAAGAGTTTCATTTCATAGCACAGGGCAAGTATCTCATATAATTGCTGATATAGGTTTCCCATTTTTGACATGTTATTCCAATAGTTAGCTTTGATGAGGAAAGAAAGAGAAACATCTGCTACCCTGGTAGCTTAAAGAAAGAAAGAAAGAAACTTCATACAACAAAAGAACAGCCTATTTTAAAATTAATGTTATTTCACAATATAAAATAGCAGCCAGAAATCTTCACAAGCTGTACATATTTGGGCATTTGCCTCCCATAGATAGACAGAAGGAGGGCCTAGCTATAGGCTATAAGCTCCCTATGTGATCCAGAAATTTTATGACACAGACTTTGAAATCCCATGGGTCCTGATCCCTGCTACTGCCTTTGTAATACTTGAAAAATGGTAGAAATATGATAAGGGATGTGGCCAGTAAATCTTCTCAGTCCTCCTCTACCTCTTTTACATATATCATTTTATCTGGGCAAAGAAGAGCACCATGATCTGACATTTCATCAAACATTTCTTTTGGCATGTTTTCCTTGGTAATTTCATTCAATCTGACAGAAAAGAAATTGCTTGGGGAATTTGCTTCAGAGAAGAACCTTCCTTTGAACACAAGACAATCTTGTTTCATAGGCATCAACAGCTTTCAGCTTGAAATCCACATGGCTCCATGGCTCCTAACCTTCACAAGAACCTTAAAAAATGGAGTTGTTCAGAATACAGTTCACTTAGGAACTGTCATCAATATTTGTGTTACTATTATTATTTTTGATAATAGCCATTTGTGCAAAGGTTTGACCCCTTTCATGATTATTAGACCTGTTTTCCTATTATTATTCTTGGACTGTTATTCTACAGCACTATGTCCATGTGGAATGAGGCAGAATCCATAAAGTCAATGTCAACTTCATTGAAATTAAAGGTGATGGTATTTTCAATGATTCAATGGTATGGTCTCTCTCCAGTGGCCTGAACCAGAATGAGTTTAGTAGCATCTCCTCCAATTAACACATTTGAAAAAGGTGCTATCAAACCCCTGGTTTTTTGTATAGATTACTACAGCTCCCTTCCTGCAGCATTCAGTGGTCTAGTGCAGTGATGGTGAACCTTTTTTGACTGCTGTGCCAAAAGCGGGGGGAGCGCAGGGGGGTTCAAGAGGCTTCCCTGAAGGCTCTGGAAGGTAAAAACCGGAAGCAATTTCTGGTTTGTATGAAGGCTCCAGAGGGCAAAAATGGTCCTACGAGCAAACCGGAAGTCTATTCCTGAATTTCCAGTTTGTCCGTAGGGACAGTTTTTTGTGCTCTGGAGGCTTCAGCCTCCAGAGGGTGAAAAACGGCCTCAAAAGAAGGCCGAAGTTGGCCAGCTGACAGGGCAATGCCTCACGTGCCCTGACAAATGGCTCGGTGTGCCACCTGTGGCACACGTGCCATAGGTTCACCATCACGGGTCTACTGCTACCCTGAATCCCCATTATAATAGGATTCTTTTTGTGGGCCTTTGTCATATTAGGAAGCAAGGAAGTCATGAAGACTGCAGAATGCCTGGGGAACCAAAAGGACAGTTGGTGTGATCACTTCATTACAATAAAGTTTTTTTAAAAGACACTTTCCAAAGAACATACAACACACATCACAAGAATAAGGTAAGAAAGAACAGCAGCTTATTTAAAGGGGGAAAATCTTAAGAATTTGAGTATACCAAACAAGAGAGGAATAGCTATTTTCATAATGTCTTTTGCAAGAGACGCTTCATAGAAGCTTATGGTTTGCCACAGTTGGAATGCAAAAAAGAAAAGTTCCATCAGATTCAGCGGGGTGATGATAAATAGCCTGGGGGTGGAGAGAGTGTATTACCTCAATCCTTCTTCTTCAGAATGGCAAACGGAATGAGCTCATCCATTGAACTGAGTGAATGTTAGATAACAAGCTTATTTACCATATAAAAAGTATTCTGTTAATCGTTGAGGTATTGATGTGCCAAATTGTCCATTCACCTTTAATTCACTGCATTCATGAAATTATGGGCAGGAAAAGATGGGGAGTAAATTAAGTAGCAGTGATTTGAAATGTAAAATCTTTGAGAAGTCTCACACTGTAGGAGATACTGCCTTCCTTGGGTGATGGCTACGGAGATCTGTCTTGAAGATACTGTTTAAACTTAATTTCTGTACTCATTTGCCTGGGTACAGAGATTCTCTTCATCTTGCAGTTTCTTCCATCTTTGCATAATTATGTGCCCCATAATAGTCATGGAATAGAGTACCTTCCCAGGTGACTATAAAGGGTTGATTGGTCGTATGACCATTCATTCAAAGAACTGGAAGAAACTCAAAAAACAGAGACCACTCAACCACCTCCAAGCTAAGGAGCACTCTTCTCACCCCCCCTTTCTACAAGCTTTTTGTCAGCTGCCATGTTTGCTTGTGCTTCACTGCTATACAGTGACAGACTGCCATTTATTTATTTATTTAGATATTTAGATATTTTAGATATTTTATTAATATTTATAGGCCGCCCTTTTCCCCGCGGGGACTCAGGGCGGCTTACATAAAATAGGGAGGGGGGGTATAAACAATAAACATAAAACAATACATAAGAGTTAAAATAGTACTCAACATTCATTCTTCATTCGGGTGGGGACAGATTGTGATCTTATCCCCAGGCCTGACGGGATAGCCAGGTCTTGAGGGCTGTGCGGAAGGTCTGGACGGTGGTGAGGGTACGAATCTCCACGGGGAGATCGTTCCAAAGGGTCGGAGCTGCTACTGAAAAGGCCCTCCTCCGTGTAGTTGCCAGTCGGCACTGACTGGCGGATGGTATTTGGAGGAGGCCCAATCTATGTGATCTTATAGTTCGCAGGGAGGTAATTGGCAGGAGGCGGTCTCTATCTATCTATCTATCTATTTATTTATTTAACTTGTATGCCGCCCACTCTCGGAAGACTCAGGGCGGCTTACAAATAAGAAAGGAAAGGAGGATATAAAAAAAAATAAAGAAACAACAGTTAAAAATTCAACAACATTCACAACTTAGGATGGGGCTGGACAAAATCAACAGCCCCAGGCCTGCCGGAACAGCTAGGTCTTGGTCGCTTTGCGGAAGGCCGGAAGGGTAGTGAGGGTCCGGATCTCAACGGGGAGATCGTTCCATAGGCCATGAACTGTGGGGAGGGGAATGGAAGGGATGAATGTTTGAGGAAATGAAAGTAAGTGCTGTACCTCCCCAAGATGCTACCTCAAGGTCACCCAGTTGGAAGAAGGAGGGGGATGAATACCAAACTGCACTTAGACTGACCATTATGAATATATCTTGCCTGAACTTGATTGGTTATACTGGGATGGGCAATGAGAGACAGTTAAGGGAGGGAAAGGTAAAATGTAGGGTTTTTGGTGCACAATTTTCAATTCTGACTTTGCAATACATTTGACTCTAATAAACTATACCTTTCTCAACCAATGGAGCCAAGGATCATTTTTATTTAGAGGTTTAAGTTGTGGCAGGTCCAACACTTTTTAAGAAATTATTTTACTCCCTATCAAAGAGGCAGGAAAAATATTATGCTTCTTTTTAGGAAGTAAAAAAAAAACACATCACAGCTGCAGTGGCAGGATTAAAACAGCTTTACCGAATTGTCAGCTAGTCACAATTACTTCTCTACATGCAAAAGTTCACACATCACAGAGAAAACTGATAGAAGAATTTATTACTATTGCATATTTTTAAAAAAAACACAAGGGGGAGAATCCAATTATGCCTGCATTTCCAAATATTTGCAGATTTGGCAGAAACCCACCTGTGTTGGGAATTCCTAAACGTCCTCCCAGATGACCAAATACACTGGTAGCTCTCATCTCATTTTGCTTTGAAAGGGATGAGAGATTCTGGATGTAGGCCGTTTTGTTCTTCACATGCACAGGATTGAAGGTTTTGTTGTTGTCATGTGGAAATGTCCCAGAATGAGTTTTCCTGTGATACCCCGAATGTTCTGTCACACCCAAGGACACCATAAATGAACTCTGAACTTTGACTTTGATATCAGACAAAGGGTTGAAGAGGGAGGATTCTGTCATCAGCTCCTTGTCAATGGGATCTTGAAGGCATATGGGTCCACTGTAGGTTCTACTGACAGTCAGGTCAGGCTGCATGGATGAGTTCAAAAGCAAGGAGTTACCTGATAGAAGGAAATTGATCAAGCAATCAGTTACCATTGCTATGTAAACTCCTAAGCATTGTCTGCATACTTAGTTCTAAATTAAGACGGCAAACCTCAAGCCAACATTACATTAGATTTCAAATGGGAAATTTTTGTAATAATTTACAAGTAAATGTTTTTCCAAACAGGAAACTAATCACTAGGAGGAAATTTTATGCCTGAGTCAACCCCAGTTTCAGGTGGGAAAGTGTAGATACCTTAGATCTAAATAAATTCACTGAGCTTGGATATTTTCCTGCAAATGTTTCATGACCAGGACAGATAACATCAATAGTGCACGAGAGTGTAGGGTTTACTGGCAGAGCAAGCTACTATGAATAAACTACCAGCAGATGAAGTCTCCCATGCTATAGAGATTAAGGAAGATGACCTTGAGGGAGGTACACAAACTCTGTAAACAAGAGGTTAAACATTTTGTCTAAGTCCAGAATGTTGAGATAATCTTCAGAAGTGACTCAGACAGACACATCCTTAATTCACCTAGAGTAAAAGAAGAAGACGTCACAACATAATCAGATGTGCAAAATTGTGTTATTACAGCCAATGTGTATAAAAGCATTTTTTGATTTGCCTTGGAGATTATTTCTTGGTCTAGTCTACCTATGGGGCCTACAGGTAGACTGATGGTGTTACCTAGCATCTTCAGCAAAACAACCAAGTTCAGAAAACAGCTAGAACCAGTAGTTTAACCCTTAGTTACCTCTATTATTGTGATTCAAAAATGCAAGAAAAGTCCTAGAGGTGTGACTCTGAATGAATTATCCATTTATAGGCGTAGTGAGTTAAGCTTCATCTACACCAGTGGTAGTCAACCTTTTTCCACCTACCGCCCACTAATGGATCTTTCTTGATGGAAAAATTTTCCTTACTGCCCACCAGTTTTTGCGCAAGTGCGGAATATTTTTTAGAAAGGACGGTGTTTTTTTTAAAAAAAGAAATGTACGTACATTTATCTTTTTATTTCTACTTTATGCATGTTTATAATGTTTTTAACTTTATGAGCCAGACTAAACACTGCTTACTCTCCTCCTTTATTTTATCCCTTTTTCTCTATTTTTCTACCCTTTTTTAATCTTTTCCTTTTTATCTCCTTTTTTTTAACCTTCCTTAGGGCAACGTACAAAAGTAAGGCTGAGCTAGTTAGCCCACTTATTATTATTAGCCAACAATTCTCTCCTGCCTATAACTTTTCTTCTATTTTGCAACTGCTCTGTTCGGCTTCTGCCTTTCCCTGCTATCCCCCCCCTTCCCCTTCCCACGTGTTTGCTTCTCCTATTTTGCAACTGCCCATTCGCTCAAAAGGAGGTTTTAACCTCCGAAGTCCCTACCGCCCACCTGGAATCCTGAAACGCCCACTAGTGAGCACTAGGAACCAGGTTGATGACCCATGATCTACACACTATTCAAGAAGAGAAACAACCAAAGGTGAAAGAAAGAGGCAAACAGACTTAAATATACCTTTCTCATTATGCCTCTGTTAACTAACAACAGAGGTGGGTCGCTCCCAGTTCGAGAGAACCAGTAGTGGTAATTGGGCATGGGACACCGAACCGGTAGTGACGGCAGGCTGGCCATGCCCCTGAACTGTCTTGCTCAGAAGTTAACTCTGCCTCGCCTTGGCAACATGCATCCACACAACTGCCTCCTCCTGCCTACACACAGATAAGCAGCATTTGTGCTAGCTTAGACTCCCTCACTGGCCAGTGTCTCCCGAAGCCCTCGCCATTGCAGCCTGGCGGGAGGAGAGGGCAGCAGGCTTAGCTGCAGCCCAGCCAAGCAGACAAATTGTGAGGAGCCTCCCATGTTTTGCACCCCGTCCCCACCGGCTGCAGCCCAGGGCAGCTGGGCAGCCAGCCGGGAAAGCGGCAAGTGAGCAGCCTGGACCAGCCTGGCCTCCAATACTCCATTTGGCAGGGGCAGCAGTGGCAAGTGGTAAGGGAAGTGAGCCCTGGGCCAACATCCCTTTGTCTTCCTTCAAGAACCACAGCGGTGGGGAAAGCAAAGCAAAATGGGAGGCAACCTGGCAGCAGAGGCTCTGCATGGATGGCGAGGGAAGGGCGCAGCTGTGGGAGAGGCTTGCATTCACCCATGAAGCCACACTCGGCCCAGGTTGGTGAGGTGGCGGGGAGGTTGCGTGGAACTGGAGGCGTGGGGAGGTGGTGGAGAGGCCACCCAGGGCACCTGCAATGGGACGCACAGATCCCTGGGGTGGGAGGTGATCTGAGGCTCCCCCGCCTGTCTTGTGGCCACTTTGGCCTCACTTGAAGGGACCCCATTTGAAGGAAAGGGTGCTGGGGGTCTTCCTGCTGCCAATCCTGCACAAAGCAACCCAGCCTGGGCCTCTGCAGCATCCCGGGGGTGAAGTGCCATTTCCTAACTTCAGAAGGGAGCTGGGCGAGACAAGGCTCCCCAAAAGCCTGCCTCTTGTGGGAGCAGCGGGTCAGGTTTCCCAGCAGGGAAGCCTACATGCAGCTCTTGGATGGCTCAGCTAAGCCTCCCGAAGCCCTTCCTGGGAATGCGGCGAGTGAGCGGATGGGTGATGGCAAGCAGTAAGGGAAGTGAAGCTGCTGGCAGAGGCTCCACGTGGAAGGCGAGGGAAGGGTGCAGTGGCAGGAGAGGCTGGCCATCCCCCAAGCGGCGCTCAGAGGAAGGAGGCAAGGATGCCAGCCTGGGGATTGCTTCCATTACTGCCCTCTCCCCACTGGCTACAGCTGGGGACCCACCTGCTTAGCTGGGCAGCTGGGTGGGAAACTGGGCGAGCAGAGGTAAGCAGTAAGGGATGGGGTTGCCCCTGAAGAGTGTTCGAAGACTGCAGTTGGTCCAGAATGCAGCCGCGCAAGCGATAATGGGTGTTCCTAGATACACCCATGTTACACCTATCCTCCGCGAGCTGCACTGGCTCCCCATTGGTCTCCAGACCCGCTTCAAGGTGCTAGTCATTACTTTTAAAGCCCTACATGGTATTGGACCTGGTTACCCGAGAGACCGCCTCCTGCCATTCACCTCCCAACGACCCGGAGGTTGGGCCTCCTCCGGGTGCCGTCGACCGGACAATGCCAGCTGGTGGCTCCCCGAGGGAGGGCCTTCTCTGTAGCTGTGCCGGCCTTATGGAACGAGCTACCTGCAGAGATCCGGACCCTTACCACTCTCCCGGCCTTCCGTAAAGCAACCAAGACCTGGCTGTTCCGGCAGGCCTGAGGCTGTTGATTAAATCCAGCCCCACTTGATTGAATGGATGATATCTTATTTTAAATAATTGTATTTTTAATTTTTATGCTTTTACTTTTGTTGTGAGCCGCCCAGAGTCCCTAGGGAGTGAGCGGCATACAAATCTTATTAAAGTTGCAAAGTTGAACCCTGGGCCAGCATCCCTGCCTCCTTCCTCTGAGTGCCACGGACAGTGGGGAAAGCGAGGCTTCTTTGCTAGCCTCGCAGCTGGCAAAACACAAATTTTCAGGGTTCTGTGAGTGTGGGTAGGTGGGGGGCATGTGAATGAGTGGACATGGGTGAGGTCATGTTGGCCATGCCCACTCAGTCACATGCCCCCCCCCTAGCCACAAAACTGGTAGTAAAAAAAAATTTGAAATCCACCCCTAACCCCCAGATAAGCAGGAACCAGGTCCAGATAAAGAAGAATAAAGATGAAACCACATCCCATCCAAAAAGCAACCAAGGGGAAAAAAATAATCAAGGCTAATAGGACAATCTACCACATGTAAACAGCCAGCAAACCCCATTCCTCCATGCCCTGATGTATTACTCAGAGTGGTGATGAAACATGTTCAGGGAGAGAAGTAAGAACAGAAGACAGCAAAATCAACAATTCAACCCTCAGCTAAATACATTTCCCACAATGGAAACAAAGACTTGCAGTGTTGCCAGCAAAGTATCTGTCTCTTTTGACTTCATATTTCATTCAGAGCAGAACAAGCTGTTGATATCTGTTCATAATGCTTGTTTAAAGTAGACATAGTATAAACAGACAAAATTAACACAATGGTCTGGCTGCTTTTCTTCAGCTTTGATTTTAAATGAGCCAATAAAAATGCTTCACTCTCTTTACTGCAAACTAAGTAATCTGTGTTGCTCAATTTTCCTGGCTATGCTGAGACTTGTGGAACTGAGGAAAAGAGAGATCTTTCTTATCACTCTTCTCTTGTTATGGAGAGAACTTTATTGTTTATTTGAATTTTAGAATTTCTGGGCTCTTTTGAGTTTCCAAATTTGGGGACATCTGGGAGACAAATCAGGGGCATTAAGAAGCTGTATCTGCCCATGACCCGACAAATGCACGAACGTCAAAAGTGTGCCGACAAAACCGCAGCGCTAAAACCACGATGTCAAAAGCGCGCCGACAACAGTGCGCCGACAACAGCGCGCCGACAGAAGCACGATTTAAGTTAAGGTAAGGTTTAGGGTTAGGTTTAGGGTTAGGTTTAGGGTTAGGGTTAGGTTTAGGGTTTGGTTTAGGGTTTGGTTTAGGGTTAGGGTTACAGCGCGCTTCTGTCGGCGCGCTGTTGTCGGCGCACTTCAGTGCTCATTCGTTGGCGCGGTTTTGTCACCGCGGTTTAGTCAGGCGCGCTTTTGTCATTCACGCATTTGTGGTGGAACCGTATCTGCCCAATGTTCGAATAGAGATATTGCTGCTTACTGTTGATCAGTAAGTAATTCACAGACTTTTTATTATTCCACTGTAGATACCAGAAGAGAAAGGCATCCAAATTAATGGGTAGAATAAGGAGAAAACAGTACAGTAGGTGAGTGGGTGGGATCAGATCTTTAATCCTTTCCAGGGGTACAATAGTCTCTAAATAGTCTCCCTGATTTTTTTTTAAATACCTCTTCCAAGAAACCAATTTCTGAACCTATCTGGGTACAGTTCAGTCCTTTTTCTACATATGTTGAAATATTGAAGTTATTTTATTAATGTTTTCTGAACAGCTTGACATCCTTGCCCAAATGTTTTTGTGCTTCAGTGGTTTTCTCAGCATGTATAAGGACACACACAAAAACATATGCCTTATTGTTATATGTCTAAGTATATAAGGGCATATGCATAGATTTTATTTTGTAGCTTTCCATCCACAATGTGCTGTTACCATGTAATTTGAATTCCTATAAAAGTAGATGTTTTCTTCTTTTTCTTTTTAGTTTACTCTTGATTTTTTTCTCTCTCTCTCTTGATGTGTGGGTGTTTTAATAATACATGCTGGGAGAAATAGCTAGAAATCTCATTATGGGAACTCTGGCTCAGTGACTATTGAGCAAATAGATTTCTAAGAGGGCTGATTTTCCTCAGGTTCTTACCCTGAATAGAGTGAAAGGCACTGTAAAAATCATGAAATCCAATCCCCCGCCCACTACAGGAATCCACTACTACAACATCCTTAACTGATGGTCATCAGCTTCTGTTTAAACATCTCCAACAAAGGAAGGTTCATCACTTCCTCTTCCATTGTGGAATGGCTTGTATCATTAGGACACTCTTCTTGATGTCTGATTTGTAATGTAAACACATTGTTTTTGGTCTTTCTTTCTGAAACAATTTTGAACCATATTGCTTCATCTTCTATAGGATAGTTCTTGTCAGATATGAAGAATCAGGATCACATGTAAATTCCAGTTCAATAGATTTATTGTCCAAGCCTATACACAAGAATCTGGACAACTAACGGGCAACACTAAATTGGTGCTAGATAAGAGTTAATGGAATTAAATTAAAGGGGGATTGGACATGGAGCCTTTATGGACATGTAATGATTCTAGGCTGAGTCTTCCCTTGACTGCCTCTAGGCTCTGCCTCTTCTTTTCCTACAGTTCTCTACAGAATGGTTGTTTCTCATATGTGTGTGACAATGGGTACGTGAATCACTGTATAGATGAAATATTCAGTAGATTTAGTCATTACATAGCTGCCTCGTTAAACGCTCAGTACTCCCTCCCCTCAATCACCATGGAAATTAAAATGAGTCTCTCACCCAGATAATTTAATATATTCATTATAATAATATAGATGATGAAGGGATGGGGGAAATTTATGGGGAATAGAGGGCTTGGGACTGATAGCTGTTCAGAAGATCCTTAAGGTCTTCCCTGTAGAGTTGTAGTAGACAGGCCAAAAAATAATATATGAAATTAGATTCTAGTTGGATATCAAATTTTAAAAAATCCAATATGATCCAACATCTTGGGAGTTGGGGATCTCTCTTTTGTTGGAAATGTTTAAATACTGGATTGTCAACTCTTAGTGATACCCTGATAGAGGATTACTGCTGTGGGCAGATGGTTTTCAGGATGTCTTTGAACCTCTATTGTCTATTATTCTATGGAAAGAATTCTTATCTCCTTTCTTTCTTAAAGAGATGTAAGTAAACAACCATAGTTGTCTTCACATTTCTAGCACTAGAGGTTTCAGAAATTAGAATGTTTTTAAAAAGAAAAGAAAAAGAAAAACTAACTTTTTCCATAAAGTTTTCAAGAAAAGAGTCTTTAGGAAAAATATCACAATGTGCAATTTAGATTTCCTGAGTGTTTGATGGTACATTTAAGCAAGAACTAAGCTTGACAAATTGGGCTTTATATACTTATAGCAATTCTGATGTCTTTTATTCTCCATGAATGGATCACCTTTTTCAAGTAGAGACGTACTAGAGCTGAGATAAAAATGCCAATCTCTAATAATGATACTTGAACAATGGGATGCACTATATAACTTATATGAAGTAGGACACAAAGACAGCTGAGTGACTCCCCACCCCCCTCATAACTCAACATACAAACATTTCTCTGGGATTTAATAAACAATGAACAAATGGACTAGGAATTCTTAATCAATTCAATTGTTCAGTGAAGATATCTTTTGAAAACTACGTATACTTGATTGTAACATTTTAACACAGAATCAATCAGATGTTACTATAGTATTCTTTATTGCTGCCTCAATCTGGAAGTTAAACACAATCAATTTATTGCATTGAAATATGCTTACAAAACCTCATTTTTAAATTTGCTGCTATACTTAAATAATAAGAATAATAAATACAAGAGTGATGGGGGCGCAGTGATTAGAATGCAGCATTGCAAACTAATTTTGCCAACTGCCAGCAGTTCAGTCCTGAATGGCTTAAGGTTGACTCAGCCTTCCATCCTTCCAAGATCAGTAAAATGAGGACCCAGATTGTTGGAGGCAATATGCTTATTCTATAAACTGCATAGAGAGGGCTGTAAAGCATGAAGAAGTGGTATATAAGTCTAAGTGTAATTTCTATAAACACACAGCTTGAGTTTGACACATAGATGTCTTTTGCATACGTTGGACAACAGTCTACTCCCACTGGCTGTGCTCACTGGTGCAGACTGTTCCGAACATTCACCATAATGTCCCACTGCTATTCAGTTATGCTTGTATTAGAACTATGTAATCTAAACTTCCTGGCTTACATTCCACCATGGTTCTCAATGGATGTGTGGACTGGAAGGGGTGAATCAATTCCATGCCATTGTCTGGTTCAGAAAGGATGCATTTTTTCACCTTCATTTGGTAAGAAAGATTGTCAAGACATCTAGAAACATGATTAGTATGCTATACCTATATAGAAAGCTGACAACTTGCCAGCTGTCTAAAGGAGGAAGCAGGGAAGAACTTAGGAAGAATTTACTTGTGTTCAAGATATCTATGCTTCCCATTTTGTTGACATGATCAGAAGGGGGATGAGCAGGAAGTCAATTCCATACCACATACATACATGAAAAGTCCAAGGAAGCTTAAAACTTGGTCACTTAATTCCACTGATTGGATCCTTCCTCAAAAAGCCATCATCCAATTTTTACCAACCTTGCCGGACAGTTTTAAAATTAAATGTCTGGAAGCCTCCTGTCAGAGCTGAGGAGTCAATCACATCCACACCATATTCACTTTGGCTCCTCCTGTAGAGAGTCACCCCAATAACAATGACCGCAACGGCGATGACGGCAGCCCCAAGGCCTGAGTACAGGGCTATATCTGTTGCATTCTCAATGTCTGCAAGAGAAGAAATAGCCTAAATGAGTGCAGGCTGTCCTGATTGCTCGTGTCAATTCAAAGCCAACATTCAGCTTAAATATGCAGAAATTATGAGAATATGAATAATTATTTCCAAAGAGGAATCACTACCCCATGATCAGCCTACCTGCACTATTAAATTAGTGGAGTTCCTTTTCCTGATCTTCCTGTAAAAAGTTGGAGGAAGTTAGAATAAAAATGGATAATTATTTCCTATAGGATTCTGGAAAAGGAGAAACATGAAATATGTATGTCCCAAAGGTGCTCTTTTTCAAAAGGCATCTGAACTTTGTTTTTCCTTGAAGATGTTTCACTTCTCAACCAAGAAACTTCTATCAGGACTGGAGAAGCTTCTTGGATGAGAAGTGAAACATCTTCAAGAAAGTCCAGTTGTCTTGAAAAAAGCACCTTGGGACAACCAGAACTTGGATGATTTAATGACTATAGACATTAAATCTGTATCATGTCCATTTTCCTCCTTCCCAATGATATAATGCCCTCTGGAAAATATGTCCAATCCATATGGACTATGATGCACTTAGAGAATCCTAGCATTAGCAGGACAATTTAACTGCATTGCAATTCAGTGAAGAAATTCAATTTAAACTTCCAAAATAGAACGCAATGATGTGAGGGTTCCAAGAAGGAAACTTGATAATGCTTTAAGATGCTGGATCAGACACAAGTGGTCACTTCAATCTTCTTCTAATGTAAGTGAAACCCCTTTTGACTTTTGGGTCTGATTTTGCAAATATCCAGCTAATTACTTGGGGGAAGGAAACCAAAAGATGCTAATTTATTTAAAAAGTGTATCTCTGTGTTTAAAGAATGAGCAGGTATGTTTCTGCCTCCTCTTTGTCCTTGGTCTCTTCAAATGAATCTCCCAAGGTGCTTGCTTAAGAAGCATGTTCCGAAGGGCCTTGGTCTAGGATAATTCGCCATGGCCAAATCATTGTGGCCAGC
Organism: Thamnophis sirtalis; assembly: GCF_051295495.1. Lineage (NCBI taxonomy): Eukaryota > Metazoa > Chordata > Lepidosauria > Squamata > Natricidae > Thamnophis > Thamnophis sirtalis. Next base: position 84,093,471 of record NW_028261382.1, read on the forward strand.
TAGCTGCTGCCAACTCACCATGGGATAACAACTCACCACAGGACAATTCAATGCTGCGTTAGTTTCATTTAGTTACTTTTTTTATTGAAGACCACATTTTCATAGAAATTATATTTCATGATTGACTTTCTTATTTTATTATTATTGCTTGAAATTAATTTAACTTTTGCATTTGTTGAATTTTCTTATGGCAAGTTGTCCCATAGTGAATTGGCTGCAGTGAGTTGGCCACGGCAACTTGTCAAACTCCAACACATCCTGTGTGATAGAAGGTGGGTAGAAAGGAAAACAAGACAGATTATTCACAAAGCTCCCTTTCCAGTTGAAAAGCTTTGAGGAACAGTGGCTTTATTTTTCTGGTTTAAAACCACAGGCTTATTATTTGTCACTTATCTGTACTTTGTGCTCTCAAATTCATTTTGGTAGAGAAATATATTGCTGGGACCTGAGTGAAAAGTCTTTTTCTATATATGTCTGTCTGTCTCTCTATCATCCAGTCAGCAATCCACTTAAATTAGTGGTCTTGGACTTTCAAGAGTATGCAAATTCTTCAATAGGCATCAAGATTGTGAGGAGCAATAGAGAAATTAGAATATGCGACATTAATTGAAACATAAAATAGTAAATAGAGTACACATAAATACAAAATGACAGCTTTATCTGCCCACCCCACCATCCCTTGAGGCAGGAAAATCTGCCCCAAATAGGAATGCATTAAGATATCAAAAAAACAAAACACCATGCAAAATGATGCATTATGTTTCTTTGACTGTTTCTTGACTGTTATTCTTCCATTCCAATTCTCTCCATAGAAAACAGGCATTAATCTTTGTCAGTGGGCCCAATTAGGCAATGTCACAGCAACAGCTTGTGACAATGGATTCTGAAAATAATGCCACCTCAAGAAAAATGGAGAGTCCACAAACAGATTTCTCTCTCCTTTTCATATCTTCAAATCAAGCAGCAGAAAGCACACATACGTACACACACACACACACACACACACACACACACACAAAGAATGTTCAAAAGGATTTGGTTCATGTAAATAAATAGTGTAGAGTTGCTCATAGTTATGTATATAGTAGTATTACCACTGTTTTATGTGTCTTTTTTGGTAAGAAAATGAGAGCAGCAAAGGAGAATATGAAGTTAGTGAAATTTACATTTGCTCCATGTCCTATCTAAGACAGTAATTTGCTTAGTGATATTTATCTGCAAAACTTGGGGTTATTGATTACTTATTTTTGGTCAGTTCTGGTAGCCAGGTCAAATCCCTGACTATCTGGAATTCAAATCAAGATCAAAACAAGAATACCACTGGGGTTGAGGTGTGTGGGAGGTATAGAAATTCAAGACAGTAGTCATAATTAAAGCCCCACATGATTTTTACAGTTTATGCGTAATGTACATAATAAAGGGGTGAGGTTTAAGTCATGCAATCAAGGCTGACAATTTTTAAATGCCCTGAGACATTGCTGGATCTGAACATGTTTATCTGTGTTATCCCTCAATAATTAGCAACATTGAGCTATCTCATATGCTAATTAGCTATGTTCACTGAGAATTTTTTTTCCCCCATCTCAATTTACTATTTCCAAATAAATCACTGGAGAACCCTAGATTCTACTTTGAAAATCAAAATGAACCCCACATGACATTTTGTAAAAACTCTTACATTACTACTAGTTTCATGTGCTCTAGAATCTGGTGGCACAGTGGTTAGAATGCAGTACTGCAGGCTACTTCTGCTGCCTGCCAGCTGCCTGCAGTTTGGCATTTTGAGTCTCACTGGCTCAAGTGATGACTCAGCCTTACATCCTTCCAAGGACAGTAAAATGATGAGCCAGATTGTTGGGGGAAATATGCTGACTCCACTTAGAGAGGGCTTTAAAACACTGTGAAGCGGTATATAAGTGCTATTGCTCTAAACATCATATCCCAAAGATCCTTTGTTGCTACCATCATTTGACAGGAACATAGATAACTATGGAGATGTCTTCAATCCTCAGTATATCTAAATTAATGGTGGAATTCTTATGATTGCAGGTAATGACATTAAAACTGGGATTCTCTGCATCCAACGTAGATACCTTATCACTAGGAATCATCCTTTTTATATTTTTCCATTCATCCAACCCAGTGTTTCTCAACCTTGGCAATATGAAGATGTCTGGACTTCAACTCCCAGAATTCCCATTTTGGGAATTGAATCCACACTTCTTCTAGTTGTCAAGGCTGAGGAACACTAATCCAACTGGATAAGTTTTAGATTTGTATCCATAATTGATCCTTGTGGTTTATCCAATTCCAAAATAGTATTCTATGCATTTGCCCTTTAAATCATTTTTTGTTTTGTTTTTTACAACTCTGTGATCCCTTAATTCAGGGTAGAGTTCAGACTACTGAATGAAGCTGAACATTTACTGGCTGGATACCAACATGGAGTTCACAGTCTGCCCTGAGAGAGAAACATTTGTTGCTATCTAGGATTGAACTCTCAACTCTCTGAGTGGGAGGTGACCATCTTCACCACTAGGCCACCATGCCACTTGTCCTTTAAAGCAGAATAATAATAGCAATAGCAATAGCAATAGCAGTTAGACTTATATACCGCTTCATAGGGCTTTCAGCCCTCTCTAAGCGGTTTACAGAGTCAGCATATTGCCCCCAACAATCCGGGTCCTCATTTTACCCACCTCGGAAGGATGGAAGGCTGAGTCAACCCCGAGCCGCTGAGATTTGAACAGCCGAACTGCAGAACTGCAGTCAGCTGAAGTAGCCTGCAGTGCTGCATTTAACCACTGTGCCACCTCGGCTCTGACTCCTGACTCCTGTTTCTAATTGCTTTGTCAAATTAGGCACAAAACAAAGTTCACCAGGTTGCCGCAGATTAAGAGAAGAGAGAAGACTGCATGAAGGGGAAAAGGAATGCATAAGCCCAAAGCTATCAACAATCATCTGATATTATGCCTGAACCCTGTCTGCATTTAATTGTGCTTCCTGACACCATTAAAGACATCTATCTGAAAACATTCTTTTATGGTAATGAAGTTTTTATTAAGCATAATTAAGTTTTATAAAAGTACCTGAAGATAAATTAAGAAGCACAGAAGCCCAAAATGAAACATTTGGGTTTAATGCATTAGGAAGCATAATTGATTAAATTATCTCATTTGTAATAAAGTTTCACACAAGCTGTGCTGGGTTACATATCATCTCCAATTCATTGTTCATTCTCTCCCAGAGATGATCAATTACACCCGGTTCTTGCAATCTTTCTTTTTCCTCCTATTCCCTTCTGCAACTGGTAAACATGGAAATCTACTTCTCTGCTCAGTTTCTCTTGTCTCCCCCATGGAGAATGTCTGCCACGTGAGAAACGTGAGTTCTAAGCCAGGGAGGATTATATATAAGTCTATTTACCACAACTGGTTTTTTCTCAATTATCTTAATGATTAACTTTGATTTTGCATCCATGATAATTCATATGGCTTTAAATTTAATGCCCACTCAGTTCAAAAGCAAGCAGCAAGTTTTATTTATAAAACACACCGCTAATCTTCTGAATAAATAGTTTAATTCCCCCGGGAACTTAAAGGAACTAAAATCAACCACAGCAGTTTGGCTGACCCTCTTAAGGATCCAATCATGCTGTAGAGATGAGGAGAGGATAAACAAAGAACTTGCAATCCGTTAGACAAACTGACAGGTTGCTGAGCTACCAAGTGAAGCTCCAAAAATAGCTGAGACATGAACAATATGTGCAAATTTCCCTCTGCTCCTGGAGAGACATTGCTGTTTTAATTGGGAAAGGTCATTCTACCATGACATGGCAATCTTAGTCTTGGATAACACAAGTTTGATGATTTGTTGCCTTCCCCAAAACTCCATCTCCTCATTTCAATCTTTTCTTACATTATGCTATCAACATAATGTTCTCCAACACTCTCAAAAGTGGTCCAAAGCTCTTAAAAATTGCTCATCCATGCATTGGGACTGGGTTACTTGAGGGGCAATGTTCAACCCCTGTTTTTTTACCTGATAGGATAGTCATGCTCTGGGTCTCATCAGCCAAGGAATACCGGCTGGTGGGAACTGGAGGCATGTCTTTTCTGTCATAGCTCCAGTGGTGGGATTTAAATAATTTAACAACCGGTTCTCTGTCCTAATGACCAGATGGGTAAGCAGGGTTTAGTGGTCATGTGACCATGTGGGCATGGCCAACTCAACATCACTCAGGTCGATGGGCACTTTGCCTTAGCTGTTACAATGTAATAAGGGTTAACCGGAGAGGCAGTTTCTGTAAGCAGGGAAATAAAGATTAAGCTAGAAACAACACCAGAATGTTTCCTTCCTGCCTTCCTTACAGGATTAGCCTTGTAAAGCAGAAAAAAACCAAAAGAAGATTTCTTCCAGAACCGGTTATCTGAACCTCTTAGAAAGTTAAGAAACGGTTCTCCCGAATAGGTGTGAACTGGCTGAATCCCACCACTGCATAGCTCCTATCCTTTGGAACATTCTTTCTCCAAAGATTAGGATGACCATGATACTGATGGCTTTTTGTAAAGACTTGAAGACCTGCTTATCTGCCTGGGCTTAGGGTCCCAAATCTATGATGTGCCCTTTTCCAAGTTTTCCAACTATTGATTATAATTTTTCTCAGCTGCTGTACATATTTAATTTTCTTTTTGTATTATGATCATAATTTGGTTTTTCATTGATTTTATGACTTTCACTCAGACATCCTAGAATGTGAAGTCAAATGGGCCTTAGAAAATCTGAGCAAGAACAAAGCTAGTGAAGGTGACAGTATTCCAGCTGAGCTATTCAAAATCTTAGAAGACGATGCAGTAAACGTGCTACACTCAGTTTGCCAGCAAATTTGGAAAACTCAACAATGGCCACAGGATTGGAAAAGGTCAGTCTATATTCCAATTCCAACGAAGGGCAATGCCAAAGAATGTTCAAACTACGGCACGATTGCACTCATTTCCCATGTTAATAAAGTTATGCTCAAAATCCTACAAGCTAGGCTCCAGCAGTATGTGGATCAAGAACTACCAGAAGTACAGGCAGGGTTTCGAAGAGGCAGAGAAACTAGAGATCAAATTGCCAACATACGCAGGATCATGGAGAATGCTAGGGAGTGCCAGAAAAACATCTACTTCTGCTTCATTGACTATACTAAAGCCTTTGATTGTGTGGATCACAACAAATTATGCAAGTTCTTAAAGAGATGGGAGTACCAGGCTTATTTGTCTTTTGAGAAATCTGTATGCGGGTCAAGAAGCAACAGTGAGAATGGTTCAAAATTGGGAAAGGAGTCCAGCAAGGCTGTATACTGTCACCCTGCCTATTTAACTTATATGCAGAGCACATCATGGGAAATCAACAGTTGGAATTAAGATTGCCATGAGAAATATCAACAACCTCAGATATGCAGATGATACCACTCTAATGACAGAAAGTGAAGAGGAATGAAAGAGCCTCTTGAGGCGGGTGAAGGAGAGTACAAAAGTTGGCTTGAAACTCAACATTAAGAAAACTAAGATCATGGCATCTGACCCTCTCAAGAAGAAGGGCAGAAATAGAGGTAGTGATAGATTTTATTTTCCTGGGCTTCAAGATCACCGCAGATGGGGACTGCAGCCAAGAAATTAAAAGACGCTTGCTTCTGGGGATGAAAACTATGGCAAATATAGACAGCATACTAAAAAGCAGAAACATCACCATGACAACAAAAGTGTGTATAGTCAAGGCTATGGTTTTCCCAGACTATGGCTGTGAAGGTTGGACCATAAGAAAGGCTGAGCGCCAAAGAATTGAGGCCTTTAAACTATGGTGTGGAGAAGACTCCTGCGACTCCCTTTTGATTGCAAAGCGATCAAATCGGTCAGTTCTAGAGGAGATCAACCCTGACTGCTCTTTAGAAGGCCAGATCCTTCAGATCCTGAAGAAAATTCAAATACTTTGGCCACCTAATGAGAAGAAAGGAGTCACTGGACAAGAGCCTAATACTGGGAAAGGTTGAGGGCAAAAGAAGAAGGGGATGACAGATGGCTTGATGGAGGTGTGAGCTTAAATGGATTCCAGAAGATGGTAGAGGACAAGAAGACCTGGAGGAACATTGTTCATGGGGTCATGATGGGTCAGACATGACTTCACAACTAACAACAAAGCATGCCCTTTGTATTGTTCAAAATGGATGGCCAAATAAATTGAATCAATCAATGTGCTAATCAATCAATGAACAGAAAATGAACAATGCAAGAAGGCAATCAGTACAGTAATTTTCTTTCTATCTATTTCTTGTTTGGATCTCTGCAAATTTTAGAAGCTCGATGCTTCCCCCCCCCCTCAAACTGTGCAGAAACTGCACAAGGACCTACACAAAAAACATTTTTTCAGAGTAACAATAAACAATAAAACGGACTTTTTCTTGACCCCTCTCTTCTAATTTTCATTAACTAAAGCCAAATGCCTTAATAGGGTTGAAATGAAATGATGAGTTTGTTCAAAGCAACTCTATTTAACTCATTTTCTCCTAAACAAAACAAAATTCTGAACCACCATTTATTATTGATTTCATTGTTTGGAAAGCAAGGCTCCCCCACCACCACAACTATATTGTTAAAATGTTGTATATCTCTTACATTTGGGAGTGACTTTCATTTCATTTGAAGAATTTGCACCATGTGTTACCACATTCAGTTGGATACTGTTATTTCTTCCTCTGGTGCAGCTATGGCAACAGAAACATCTTCAAGATGTTTTCTGACTAGGGGACAGGAATTCAAAACATATGAAGAACAGTTGCAAGAACTGGAAATTTATAATCTAATGAAGAGAAGGGTTAGAGATGACATGATAGCAGTCTTCCAATATTTAAGGGGCTATCACAAAGAAGAGGGAGTCAATCTATTCCCCAAAGCACCTGAAGACAAGATAAGAAGTAATGGATTGAAACTTATCAAGGAGAGATCCAACCTAGAAATAAGGAGAAATTTTCTGACAGTGAGAACAATTAATCAATGGAATGGCTTGCATTCAGAAGTTGTGGAGGTTGGACAGCCATTTGTCTGGAATGGTATAGGGTCTCTTGTTGAGCAGGGACTACAAGACCTCCAATGTCCCTTCCAACTTGGTTAAGAAGGATTGATTGAACTAAAAGGCTTGCACAAGATAGATTGCTGAATTTCAGATTTTTCACCAACACTTTGCAGTTCATATCCCATGTTTGCTGAACAGGAGAAATGGGTGGCCAAGGAAGCCATAGATTGATAGACAAGTAATAATAATTTCAACCCTTTTTCAACAAGAAACTATACCCACAGTCACCATCTACCACCATCTCATGAAATAATTTGAAGTGAGAATGTCTCTTTGGTAGTGCAAAGCAGTTTTGAAGAAGTTAAAAAACAAAATTCTGCATGCATTAGTTTTGTATCTTCTTTCAACTGAGTCATTTATAATTAGCCTGATGTTAACATTTTAATAAATATACAGTATATGTACGGTATATTTTTCAAAAATGGGGCATTAGAAAACACATATACAAGAGAGAAGTTTACTTTGGGGGTTTATTTCATGAAGAGGTTTTCTGTTTAAAAAGAGAAAAGGGGAGAGAGGGGTAGTGGGTAGAGAGGGAAAAAGAGAAATATACACTTAATAAACAATCAAAGAATGCATTTATTTTCTAGATTAATTTCCACTCAGGTGTATACAATAAGTGAAACATTTCCATTGACTGCTAACAAAACCTATTTTGGGGGAACCTTCCTGCTTCCATTTATATAAATATTCATTACTATCTTTTGGATTGAATGTATGTTATTTCATTTTCATTTTGCTAGGGATAGGGGAGGGTTTTTATTATTTTAGAGAATTGTCATTTTAAACAAACAGATTGTGTGAAAGACTATAGATTTGGGGCAGTAATGGTTTTCTCTTACCTTTGCTATCAGTTTGGAACTGGGATCATGCTCCCGCGTGGTGCTTCTGCACATACACAGAGCATCCGTTATAAAGTCTGGGCAGGTGGGTGGAGCCTCCCACAGCTGCCGCTACCAGTTCGTCTGAACCGGGGCAAACTGGGAGAATACCACCTCTGATTTGCGGGTTAAGTCAGGACTACTTATCTTGTGGTCAACCAGGTTTATATATGATAGTTTTCAACAGGAGGCAGCTTCTTTTTCTTAAATAGTTTTTATTAAAGAAAGCACAACAAGAAAAAACAAAAGATACATAAAAATATAAAGTAATTATACAGCCTTCTGTATCAGCTATTCATGTTTAGCCTTTATAGTTCTCCATTCTGCATTGCCTTCCTATTGATTTTACCTTCTCCAATAATATAATAACAGTAGTACTAACACTTATCATAACATTAATTGTTCATATCACCATATATTTACATTCCCTATTTTCTGTTTTGGCTTCTGTTTTCTAGCCACTTATAAATTGTATTCCATATTTTATAGAAATCCGATTCTTCTCTTTCTTTTAGTTCTATGGTCATTTTGTCTATCTGCACACTCAAGTACTTTTCTAATTATTGTTTCATCTGCGGGTGTATTGATTTTTTTCCCAGTTTTGTGCGATTCATGGTCCATCCCTTTTTCCTTTTTGCCTCTCCTTTCCATTTGATTGTTAATGAGTTATGGTCCGCCCACATGTTTGGTGTTATTTCTACTTCCTCTACACCCTTCTCCATTTCTGGGTCCATGTCAATCCTGGTGTGAAGTTTCCAAAAGATGCCCTATGTAAATTACGAGCCTCAGGACAAAGTTCAAAAGAAATCCAGTCATTTATTAGGAGCAATATTTTGGCATTTTCTTCTGCTGTGGAGCCAAATCTGATTTCCATTTAATGGCGTCAGAACTTTAACCCAGTGTCTCCCCTAATCTGTATCATAGTCTGTATCATAAATCACATCAACCAATGAGGTACTGCAGCAGGCTATGAACTTTCACGTCTCACACGCCTGCTGAGATCCGATTCTGGCCAAATGTATGCATGGAATTCTTCCTTCCTTCAATGTCAACTTGATAATAGTCATGGAAACACTTTACAAGTTGACACCTAGACCATGAATTATGGGGGTTTGAAAAGAATGTGTATTGGCTCCTCTGTGGGTTGATTTCTCTCCAGACATCTTTTAGATTTAATTCTCAGACCATTTCAAAAAATGCATTTGGTAGTGTTCTCCTTTTAGGTTTATATATGATAGTTTTCAATAGGATGCAGCTTCAATATTTTCAAATATACAGGTTCCAACTGACAAACCTAACCAAACATTCAAGCAGGCACATTCGAGACGATCCAATCTGTTAATGCAAAACTTTATTGCATACATCATTTCAACACTGATGAGGGCAAAAACAGATCTAGCTAATTCCTGCCAAACTGACATAATTAAAGTATAGGATTCTCCCTCCCCTATTAGTGCAGATCACGTTGTCCAATTGAGTCTCATTGTATTTTTATGAGAAAAAAATCTTTGGCGTTGGCAAACACCCATTGGAGTATTCTTGGCTCTCATGCTCATCTTCTTGATGTGTGAAGCCCTCCACTCAGTTGGCAAGCTGAGACGTGACAATGGTTGCAACAGCAAAAGTACACTTCGAATATTGACAAGCAGACCCCCTCTTAAATACCCAGAAAAAAGTATGTTACTATGATTTATTCTGATAGTATTTATCCTGGGAGAGGCATTAGCTTCTGAGGGTATTTTGCATGGAATCTGCCTATTAAACTGTCTGCCTTAATATTGGAGGCCTTGATCCACCTCGCTTCTGAAATTGGATAGCCTCTGCATTGCACCAAGTATTGTAACTTTCTTTTAAAGTACCTAGTATCTAAGATTAACCACATTAGTGTCTTTCACTTCCCACTATAATCAGATCTGGGGCCTTAACTTAGAACCCTGGGCTAGTTTTAGCAAACTAAAATGGAATGGATGAACCTTTCCCAATATTTTGAGCAATTTCAGTTCTACCATGACTGGGTTGATCATCTTTACTATGGGGAAGGGACCTATGTACTTGGGGGTCAGATTTCTGCAAGGCAGCTTCATCTTTAAATACTGAGTGGACAGGTACATTCTGTCTCCTATGTGGAACTTCCTTTGGTGATTCTGTCTCTTATCAGCTTGCTTTTTCTGACTGCCCATATCTTTCACTAGTGTATTTTTTTACATTACCCCATGTTTTTTGGTGGGAATCTACTCACTCTGTTAAGATTACTGATGAGGGAGGGTATCTTGAGTACTCTGGCATGAGTACAAATTCCACACCTGTGGTTATTTTAAAAGGGATGAGTCCAGTACTACAATGCACCACATTGTTTTATGCAACTTCAACAAATGGCAGAAGTTCTGCCCTATTTGATTGTTGGGAGTTGACATAAAACAATGTAGGTACTATGCCACTATGGCATTGTCTCATTCAGAAGCTCCATTTGTGCTTAGATGGAACATAAATCTAAGTCTTTGAGAGGACCCTATTAGTTTTATGAATTCTTGTCAGTATATAAGAATTTATGAACTGGAATAGCCAGTTCTAGAATAGCAAGTCAATGGGAACTGTTTGGTGACTGAGACACAGGATTTGTTGTGAGCCATGTCATACAACTCAGAGCCTGGGCATGGCTTAGTTTAACTGTTCTGTGTATATAAAAGTTTGTTTGTCTTTAGTCCTTGCTTCTACCTCTTGTACTTGTACTTGCTATTTCTTCTTCTCTCTACCACATTGCAAGAGCTGCATGGGTATTGTATACATGCATCATGTTTCACATTATTGTATGTAAAGAAGTTTCTTCTATAAATGAATCCTGCTGAATTATTTACTTGCTGGCTGGATAGCTACAGACTAACAATTCTCACCAGAATTTCACTACAAATTGGATTCCTCTGTCCAAGATGATGCATTTTGGCACTCCATGCTTTTCTGTCACTCAGTAATTATTGCTCAAACATGTAAACTAGTCCAAGGCATCATACATAATGCATGGCAGATAATTAGCTGGCAGACTCTTCAGGGTAGAACTATACATTACAAGCAATTCTTGATGAAGATTTTCTTCTAGATAAATGTAGATTCAAGGGATGCTTTATCAGCAAAGCAAGTAATGGGTGTCTGGGTTTCTAAAAGTTATTTATTTAAAATATTAATTTTTGGTTAATTTAATTGAAATGAACTTCTAAATGTAAGCATAGACTATTCATAGATATCACATATGTATTATGGAAGTGAATTGCTACAAATTTTAAAAACAAAACCATAGCAAACCATTTAAATAATCATGGCAAGTGAAATTACATACATACATACATACATACATACATACATACACACACACACACACACACACACACACACACACTCCAATTATCCAGATCGTTATATTCTTCCTTATTACCCGTAACTATTTATGAACTCTGCCATTGATTCTGAAATAGGTAGAACCACCAATATTCAGTATGTTATGCAATGAATTAATACATTTGTACTTGTTTCTCCTTTTGCCATTCACTTCACCTACTTCTTTCATTGTCATTGTCTGTTTGTTTTTTGAATGTAAACACATAACAGACAGGAATTTAGCAAACCTTTCTAGAGTAAGATGCAAAAGACCATTTTTATACAGAAAAAAGGCAACCCTTCTAATGACCAACAGTCTGGTTTCCTGCAGTAAGTGTTACAAGTGAACAGTGGTCTTGCAAATGGTCTTAATTTTTACATGAGATTCCAATGGATTAGCCCTTTCTAGAATATATAAACACACGAGCAATAACTCCAAAGTCATGTATATTATGTTTGCACAATCTTTTCTGATAAATAACTTTGTAAAACCTACCTAGCTTAATCAGAGATTTGAGTTGTTCAAATCATGCTCTGGTAGAAGCTTTTCTATGGTATTGAGGTATACAAATTGTTAAGTATTTTTCAATATGAAATAAATTTTTGCAAATAGCCAGCCATAGTCCAGCACATTTGTGCAGTGTAATATTCTCTTGGGCAGCAACATCATCAATCCTTTGCTTGACAATTTTCTTAGCATCTGGGCCTGCTTGTGCTAGAAATCGCACTGAAATTCCACATTGTAAGGTGGTTTTGAAAAATCGGGAAGCCCAAGTACATGCAGATTTGTGACTGAACAGGTGCAAAGTTCCCAGATAGTTGATAAGGCACATTAGAGAAGAAGAACTAGCTATGATTTTTAATGAACATGATTTAAAAAGTGAAATCCAGGAACCTGATTCTGAAAAAAACCACATCTAAGTTAAAAAAAATATTTCATCTATTGGTTCTTCATCCAGGGCAGTGCAGTGGCTCAATGGTTAAGATGCTGGGCAGCTCAGGTTTGAGACCCCAGCACCATGCAATGGTGTAAGCTCCTATTACTTGCCCCAGCTCCTGCCAACCTAGCAGTTTGGAAGCATCTAAATGCGAATAGATGAATAGGTACCACAATAGACCAACATGGGCTATGTTCTAAGCGGGACCTCGCCCAGATCTTCACCTTGATGGGAAGCTGCTACTGGAAAATAGACAAGCCGCACACAGTGCTGCAGCATCTGAAGCAGGCCCTGGAGGTGGACTGCACCTTCCTGCCAGCCTTGTACCAAGCAGCTCTCTTGTACCACCAACTGGGACTCACCGAGGCCGAACTGGAGGTTCTGCTGCTGCTTTGTCAGGCTCTGGATAGTCCTTCACAGGTAGCCCTGGAGTCCCACGACCCCCATTTCCTCATCCGAACAGAGCTGCTCATCAGCGGATGCCATCCGGCTGCTTTTCTTACCCCAAGCTGCCCATCAGGAGTTAAATACATGCTGGCCAAGAGGTGTTTGCAGGCAGAGAGGGCAACAGAGGCTGCAGAGCATTACCTGGACTTTCTGGTGCTCTTTCCACTTTGGTGGAAAGTTAACAGTGCTCCTTAATGTCATGCTGGCCACATGACTGTGGAAATGTTTTCAGACAGCACTGGCTCAATGGAGATGAGCCATAACAAACTATTTAAATAATTATGGCAAGTGAATTTACAAATACAGAAGTAGTCTTAATACAGGGCAAGGGAGAAATGTCACAACAGTAGTCTGAATAAGATTGCCTATAAACATAGTTGAATGTGAGGAGCATTCTACAGAAGAGTATTCGGCGACTTCAGCTAGTCCAGAATGCGGCCGCGCGAGCGATTGTGGGTGCACCTCGCTTCACCCACATAACACCTATCCTCCGCGAGCTGCACTGGCTACCTGTCGATCTCCGGGTACGCTTCAAGGTGCTACTTGTCACCCATAAAGCCCTTCATGGTAGTGGATCTGGGTACTTGAGAGACCACCTACTGCCAATTACCTCCACGCGACCTATTAGATCTCATCGATTAGGCCTCCTCCGAGTTCCATCTGCCGGTCAATGCCGACTGGCAACTACGCGGAGGAGAGCCTTCTCGGTGGTAGCTCCGACCCTATGGAATGATCTCCCCGTGGAGATTCGTACCCTCACCACCCTCCAGACCTTCCGCACAGCCCTCAGAATCTGGCTATCCCGTCAGGCCTGGGGCTAAGACTGTAACCCGCCCGAATGGTATGAATGTTGTGTTTTTTAAATTATGTATTGTCTTATATGTTAAAAGTTTGTCTCCCCCTCCCTTTTGGGTTGTGAGCCGCCCTGAGTCCCCCCAGGGAAAAGGGCGGCATACAAATAAACTTTTACAATTACAATTACAATTACAGATGCTTTAATAAACATGTGAAAGTAAAGACAGAACTTATTAGAATCATTCTTTAATCAAAGCCTGGAAAACAATTCATAATGCTTTTCCTATCTTTTAATGAAACACTATGAGTTTCTTACGGTCAGATCTGACATCAAACTACATGAATATTACCAACTTCAACTTTCTCATTCTGGCCATCAAAATTGCACCTAAAAGCACTCCACAGAGAAACAAAAGCCATTTCCCCCCAAAATGTGAACATCCAAAGATTCACAATTTTTTTTAAAAAAAAATCAGAACAAAATGAAACCACATTTCATTAGCAAAAAAGATAGCAATCTATATGATTGCCAAGCCACTCGCACTCAATCACATGGCTGGCAAGCCACTCCCACCCAGTCACATGCCTGGCAAGCCACTCCCACAAAGCAGACCACACCTACAGAAGAGGTTCTAAAAATTTTTGAAACCCACCACTCATACATACATACATACATACATACATACATACATACATACATACATACATAATTATTGTATCTTTTCTTCTGACTCCTTTTTTGCACTTTTAATTTTATTGTTCAAGTAGTTTTTCCCAGGGCTTCTCCTAGTCTCTTCCCACTAATCCCCTCTTTGCCATTTGATTGATTCTTTTTGGGGTACATTCTCCCCTGCCTATCTTTTTTGTGCCACTGTAAATCCCAGTGAAATCAACTAACTATTTTTTACTTTCAGGTCCTTTTTCTTCAATATTATTTTCTTGTTCTTCATTTATACTCCTTTTAATTCCCTTCTCCTCTGTTTCCTGATCTGTGTTCTCTAGCTGAATTTCTGACTTTTTACTGCCTTTTAAAGTACATCCAAGGCTCCATATTGCCAATTTAACAAATTTAACAATTTTTAAGACTTTTAAATTATATCACATTTAATTAGAACTTAAAGTCCATACAATCCTTTTTTATTTTCAGATTCTAATGTCCAATTTTAATATTAGTCCAATCCAATCCAAGTCAAAAAATTATTATCTTCCATGGCCATAGAAAATTGAAACCAAGCAATGTAGAAAAACAAACAGTCCTTAGAAGTCCTCACAGTTCCAAATTATCTTTTCTGGTAGTCAAGGTCAAGTTCCACAGCTGCACTTTCTCTTCTATCTTTCACAAAGTATTGTAGTACTCTCTTCCCACCAGCATATGACTCTCTCAAACTGCCATACACTCAAACCAGCTGATTGTCTAAACTGTCAAAAACATTTTCAATCCACATTAAAAAAAAATTCCCTGGGGTTCTTTCCTTTTTATTATTTGTAGTTTCTCCAAATCCAATTATATAAACAAGAATATTCTTGGGCTTTAGTATTTTAGCGTCTGCTTTATCCTTCTTCCTCCATGGAATTTCCCAAATGCTAATTAGCCACTAATTTCAGCTCTGAGACCCTTTTAAAGACCAAATTCAAAGTTTTCTTTTACCTTTGAGTTGGCCAATCACTCACCCAGTCCCAACACTCCATTCCAACATTGCTCCTCCTCAAAAACTTAGTCCGTTGCCACAGATTCAGAACGGCCATCAGTCTGAAGAGCTTTCTCTCACTATCGAGGAACTTTCCAGTTCCTCTTGGTCTTCTGAGTTGCCTTTCCTTCTTTCCTATCCCTACAGGATGGTTCCGGTCCAAAGACACACACCCCTGACAGCAGTTTGTCCAGCTGGATTTTTGTGGAGCTCATTGGAGCCCACTATATTTCCAACTGGTCTCACCGTGACACTTCCGGTTTCCATGAAGATAGGAGAGGTTTCTGTGGGGCAAGGGGGAGGGAGAGAAGGGGATAGGATAGGGGAGGATTCTGTGGGGCAAGGCTGAGGGAGAGAGGGGAGAGGAGAGGCTGATTATAAATACTCATTCATTTTCAAGCTGTAAGTATTGATTTATCAAGCCCAATCACATAGTTTTGTAGTGGAGCATGGGTATTCAGCTAGTAAAGAATAAGATACAGATTGCCACAAGATAACAGGAATAGGAAAAAAAAGATTCATGTTAGGATGTGATGGAAATATGATGAATATTCTGAAGTGAAAGTTTCTTGTCTACTTTTACAACATAGGAATGACTATGCAGTCCCATACTTCTGCCCTTTTTTAATTTGTGGGTTACAGCACATTTACTAGGGAGCAGTGGAATTCAGATTTATTTTAGGATATTAATTCCACCTTTCTCTCCCATTCTCATTACAAGCATCTTGTTTGATAAATTGGCCAGGGTTCCTTTCTTACCAATGCATATTTTATAAATAAAATAAATATACAAATGCCTAACCTATGATCACATACCTATAAAATATGTGTGCATCTCCATATCATAAAGAAATATGAAAAGACCTCCAAATAAATATATCCAAATCTGACATAGACTTGAAATTGTTTGATCCAACCATGCTTAATCAGATCATCTTATTCAATGCCAACTAAGAAATACTTAGATAAAAATATGATTATAATGTTTCTAGAACTGGGAAAAGGACATCTCATGGGTCATTCATAGTTCCCTGTCTTTCAGAATCTCCTCCCAGGTAGCAAAAAAAAAAAAAAATGGAGACAGAGTGTGAATTTCAAACATGGAAGTGTTAGTAGAGCTTTCACATAAGCTGCATTGCAAAATCCACTCTCTGGAGATGCAAGAAACACATGTTGCAGCCGCCAGAATTTTTCATTGATTAGTTACTTCACATTAAATTTAATAAGTGAGAAAAGTTCAAGAGAGCATAAAACTGTTTGCCAGACAATACTCCTATGTGCTGCCCCCTCTCTCCCTCCCCCTTGCTCCCTCTCTCACTTTCTTTTCTGTTTGAGCAGAGAATATATATATATGTGAGTGTGTCTATCTGTATGTCTCTGCATGTGTATAAATATATGTGCGTGTATGGATGTGTGTTTGTGTATTTGTGCATATATCCAGGTTTTTACAGGATGGCAAACTAGAAATGGAATCTCAAAAGCCCCAAGTTATCATAATGGTTTTCTTTTGAAGCAGTTTACCTTTAGCTGGGATTGTGGTCCATAAAGATGACCATAATCCGTTCAAAAGAAAAAGCTTGTGTCTAAGTAGCACAGCTAGACAAAAGTCAAGCTTTGCTTTCTATGGGCTTAAGTAAAAGACCGTATTTGAATCTGCCCATGTCTCAAGCATCTTTTGGTCTGTCTGATAGGATTTAACTACAAGCTTTTTGCTAAGTCTGTTGGATACATCAGGAGAAGCTGTTTGGATCCAAGGAAAATGGAGGTCGCCCCATACAATGCAACTTCAGTCAGAAAAAGAATAGAATTAAATTTGGTGAAAAAAAGATTTTATTTTATTGGAATAGTCCAGTGGTGGGTTTCAAAAATTGTTCGAACCTACTCTGTGGGTGTGGCCTCCTTTGTGGGAGTGGCTTGTTGCCCATGTGACCGGATGGGAGTGGCTTGCCGCCCATGTGACCGGATATGAAGATGCCGAGGACACTTGTCAGAACCACCTTAAATTACCTCACACAGCACTGGCATGCATAAGAATATGATGTAAACTTATTTTTTAAAAGGCATCTTTGGTTTGCGTTAAAACAACTTCAACACATGCAATGTTCTGATTGCACCACAAACGCAGTAGTCATCTTTACCTTTCACAGAGGCACTGAGTTTTATAAATATGAGCATGATAGTGTAGAATAATCATATCCAAGGACCAGTGGTTGGTTTCAAAAAATTTTGGAACCTCTTCTGTAGGTGTGGCCTGCTTTCCGAGTCCACTGGTGGAACCTCTTCTAACCGGTTTGGTAGATTTGATGAACCGGTTCTACCGAATAGGTGCGAACTGGTCTGAACCCACCTCTGGAATAGTCCCAATAGCCAATGAAAACATTGATTATCCCTGTGGCGAACTGAGATGCCATAAACACAAGAGGCAGAATCAGACAATCCTTTGTCAATAAATAGATCTAAACACTTCTGGACAACTGTAAGCCAAAATATGGTCCAACCGAGGTTTCAAGACAATGTTCTCAGTACATTTAAGCAATTTTCAAAGTTAATTGGCAAGTATTGCTAATTTTTACCACAAGTCAAATTCTCTGGATAACCACAGGTAGGCTGAATCAGACTGTGTTCCAATATTTGAATGAGAATGGGGGAAAAAAGTCTCTGATCTCAGAAGGTCCTGGTGTTGGTTTGTTTTTTTGAAGTAGGGTTGGGTTTAGTAACTGAATACAAAATAAAAATGAAACAAACGAACAAGACAGTAAATGTAAAAGAAAAAAATAAAAATAAAAAACCCAAGAGGAAAAAAACACACCCATGTGATTGGATACAGGAACATATTTAAAAAGATCTACTTATGCATTTAAAAGAGTAGTACCCATAGTTTCATTGTAATCAACCATAGGTCTTTCATTTTGATAAGTAATTTGTTCATAAATGTCTAAGGAACAACCACCTTTTAGATCACTGAGTAAGTTAGGAACATATATTTCTATTTCCAAAGCTGAAGAATAAATCATTTAGCTATAAGTAGGGCACAGAAAATTCATGGCATTTTTTGAAATGTCAGATTTTTATGAAATAGAAATATAGTTCTAAAGGAGATAATGACTGAAAATATTAAATATATGCAATAGTTTATTCCCCAAACACAGTGCGGTAGAACAGTCGTGCAACGCTTCACAAACATATGTTTTATTGAAACAGCAACATTATTTATTCAAGACTTTTCTTTCAAATGCAAGAGAATCTATTAAGTACAAAATAACAGAATAAGAGAGATCTAAGAGAGGTCTTCTAGTGCAACCTGCTGCTTAAGAAGGAGATCCTATACTGCCCAGTCTCTTCTTAAAAGCATTCTAGGTTGCTTCTCTCCTTGATTAGTTTGTATCCATTTTTTTTCGTCTTGCTTCTGATGCTTTGAAGAATAGATTGACCTCTTATGTTATTCTCTTGTTCTGAGTATCAGGTAGAAACAGCCCAATTAACAATCTGGATCAGTGGATTTTGACAGGGAAGATTTTAAAGCAAAATCTTATTCGGTTATTACTAAAAAGCTGAAACTAGTGTATGAAATCTGCTGGTTTATATACTCATATCTACAGTTTATATCTATAGATACTAGAGCCGAGGTGGCGCAGTGGGTAGAGTGCAGTACTGCAGGCCACTTCAGCTGACTGCTATCAGCAGTTCAGTGGTTCAAATCTCACCGGCTCAGGGTTGACTCAGCCTTCCATCCTTCCGAGGTGGGTAAAATGAGGACCCAGACTGTGGGGGCGATATGCTGACTCTGTAAACCACTTAGAGAGGGCTGAAAGCCCTATGAAGCGGTATATAAGTCTAACTACTATTGCTAACTGCTATAGAGTGAAAATATTTATATGGTAGAAAATCACTCCTTTTTTTTCTTTCATTTTTTTAAGCCAACACTGTATGACAGACAGGAAGGCACCAAGATGCTTCTTACCTGTTGTCCTCTTTAATCTAAAACTGTGATTTGGTAAAGGAATCTTAATAGCAAGTGCTCAACATGAATCCACAAAGTGAGATATAAATTTGCTTGAAAACAGCTGCTCTGGCTTTTAGTAAGCCTGGATGAGGTAACTGCTTAACAGCACAAGGAATATTGACAGGAAATGCGTTACTTTTGGCTGATTGGAATCGATTTGCCAAATCCCTAAAATGAGAGCAATCCAACACCAGATGCAGTTCACACTTGTTCAATGCTGGAAGATCTTACAAGAAAAATGAATGAATGAATGAATGAATGAATGAATGAATGAATGAATGAAGGAAGGAAGGAAGGAAGGAAGGAAGGAAGGAAGTCAAAGAGTGCCTTTGTAATCCCTTTTTCTTCTTCTTCACTGCTGATAAATGTTGTCCAAAGTTTATATAGTTGTAATATAACGTTCTCAAATATGCCAATGAAAGGGAAGAATATAAACAAATAAAATGGTTGTAGTTGTATCACTTGTTTTACAATGCATTTACAGTGACAGTTTATAAATCAGCACTTTAGATTCTGGCTTATGTGGTAATGAAGCTGGTAAAGTCTAGTTGGTTCCAGAGCACCAAAAAATTACTTTTCTTGTGTGGGGGAGATTATCTTTTTCTCTAGTGACAGCCTAAGAATTAATATTGCAATTATAAGATATATACTATAAGAAATGTTTTCTTCTACCATCCATAAATTTGACATATACAAGAAGGGTTTCTGTACTCATAATAATGTAATTATGTAAAACCTTTCCATACAAAATGAGGAAATGGTTAGCACACATACCATGGGAGAACATTGTTATAAGCCCTCAATCTTACTTAGACTAGATAGGCAGATAATGGGACTGATGGCCACCGGACACCTCGGCAAATCTAACTTAATTGATTCTACAATTTTCAGGCTTATGCAACTGAATGTATAAGTATCCCTGCATTTCCTCAACCTTTTAAGTATTTGAAGGCTCATCAATGGTGGAGGTAAACAAGGAAAGCCAAGTTAGTTCTGTACTAAGAGTTGGTTCATTCCAATTTCCACATTACTCTTTTGGGCACTGCATGTCAAAACAACTAAATTCAAAGACAGTTTTTCCCTGTGCTGTTACTCTGCTGAACACTTAATTTCCACAGCACTATCTTAGGCCTAAGAAATTTACCCATGTAGTAAGCTGTACTGCTATTATCATCTTTCTCATCTTCTCATTTTTCATCTTCTCACCTTTCCTATTATCTTCCCCTATTGGTATCTTATGATTTATCATTTGTTGTTTGTATCTTATGGTGAATGATTATAACTATGATTTATGATCTATGGCCTATCACTTTATTGTTGTATGTAAACTGAGAGCTTATGCGCTAGAGACAAATTCCTTGTATGTCCAATCACACTTGTCCAATAAAGAATTCTATTCTGTTCCTTTCTATTCTGTTCTGTCCTATCCTCCTCTGCTCTGCTCTACTCTTAGAATTATGTAATTGGATACATATAATATCCACATATATGTCTGTGTAGAATTCTTCTGATACTTTCAAATGTCTATATAATATTGTTGAATGTGTACTGAAATGGAAAAATTCTCCATGACCCTATTTATGAGTAGAGACCACTCAATCTGCTTGAGCCAGTATGGTAGGGTAGAATATAAGCAGCTTTGCATAGACATATAATAAATGCTGAACCAGTAATGATGTCAAATGTCAATCATAACATGGATTAGATTTTTTTATAGTGAGATAGGCAGAAAAATAAAAAGGAGGTCAATACTAGTCAGTTTGTGTGGTTAGCTACTTTTCCATTTCCACCTGAAAATACAAGTGCTCATTTAAGATAACCATCTGAGTCAACATCTTCAAATGCTTAAGCATTAAGGAGGCTTACTTATATTTACTCCTTCAACACATAAATTATTATTACCTTTTCATAGACACACACTTAATCTATTTATTTTTGAGACTCTCTGTAGAGTTTCAAAAGATAGCTTAATGCCAATGTGTACATTTGTTTGGCAATGCAAAATAAAGTGGTTTTTCTTTATCGCTTCATACAATGATAGAAATAGAAAGAACAGTCAGTACCATGGTTAGCAAAGATCAAACGAAAACACAAAAACCCATCCCAAAAATTATTTCTCAACTCAAAATCAGCCAGGGATTCCAGTATTTAAAACCAAAACAAATCCAACCCAACAACCATATATTTTTCAAGGACTGCTCTAGTATGCTACCGAGTTCATATACATACATAACTATTATGAAGAATGCAACAAGAAAATTACCAGTCTTCATGAGAGAATAATTCCTGTAAACCTTTCATGGGGAAAAGGGAAGGAGGAGTACATTACCCAAACTAGATAGCATCATCAGTGCTAGTTAAAAGGAAGGAGCTAACCCCAGGCAAAACTTGGCACCCATAACTCTGGAATAGGAAACATAAATATTCTGACTAGAAGAATGAAAGAAAAAAAAAAAACAGTAGGGAAAATATAGGCTGGCACATACAGTAGAACCTCTGGTCACAACCAAAAGGAGCCGAGGTGGCACAGAGGTTAAATGCAGCACTGCAGGCTACTTCAGCTGACTGCAGTTCGGCTGTTCAAATCTCACCGGCTCAGGGTTGACTCAGCCTTCATCCTTCCGAGGTGGGTGAAATGAGGACCCAGACTGTGGGGGCAATATGCTGACTCTGTAAACTGCTTAGAGAGGGCTGAAAGCCCTATGAAGCAGTATATAAGTCTAACTGCTATTGCTACTGCTATAATTTGTTCCATAACTTTGATCACAAACTGATTTGGTTGTGATCTGGACCTAATTTTGGAAATTTGGCGCTTACAAAAAAAATGGTGTGGAAAGGGAAATCGGCTGTGAAAAAAATGTGAATGTTTTGGTTGGAACCCAAGTGGGTCATGGTCAGAAGTGTTTGTGACCAGAGGTTCTACTGTAGTGAGGATGAGGTGAGATGTAAGCATTACATAGAAGCATTAGTAGTTTAATCTAGGCTTTTGTATGAATAGGGAGCTAGTGCCACGACACACAATCTCATGTATTTCCTCCTTTTATTAAAAATGAACATTGTAGGAAGAAACTCCTGCCTATAGGATCTGAGCAATCCTGAGAAACTCACAACAGTGGGAATCTTAAAAGATGGTGGAAACCTTGATGAGAGATTTTTTAGCAGAAGATACCATGGATGGTCTATCAAAGAAGTCTCTCATTGGCAAGGATGCAAACTCAATGGTCTTTGAGGTCTCTTCTAACTCTCTTCTTTTGGTATCCATGACAGCTAATGTGCAAAGTGCAGATAACTACACAGAAACACCAAGGATTACTGAAGACAGCCTATGGTGAAGAGTTCATTTCATGCTCAGCAGGACAATTAAGTAGAAACGGCATGACTGATTCACAACCACATGCCTCAATATATGTTATTTCTGTATACATTGAAAGATGTGTAAAAGAAACTGTACCTCTTATACCGCAGGAACAAACATCATGCTTATTTGTAAGGTGTTTTAAAATAATTAATCTCTCCTGCCTGCTCGATCAAGAGATTTTCAAACAGTGAATAATACTGTATTGAGTGTAGTTACTGGATCCCTGAGCAAATAATCCAATTTTGCCTCTGATTTGGGGGGAGGGGGAGAGATTTCAGATACAATACATCAACATTCACTTAAATATTAATTCTGAGAGTGCACTTGTTCAGAAATGTTCTTTGGGAAGTAAAAATTCACATTTCTATCTATAATAAGGAAGTCCTGATGAATTCAGTAAGACTGAGCTACATACACATATCCTAGTTGTCCCCAACCTTGAACCACCAACATTTATAGGATTGCAATACCCAGTTAACACAGCTAACATTTAAGATCTTTCCATCCCCGTGGTCTGAGAGATCACAACATCTACCAACACATGCTAATATAGGATGATAACATGAGCAATCCTCTAGTCTTCACTTTCATCCCACTAGAAGCAGAGGTTGAGATATTCTCTCTCTCTCTCTCCTCTCTCCCTCCCTCCCCTCCTGTCTTTCTTTTGCTCATTCTCTCTTCTCTCCCCATCACCATTTTAGGTGTTGAGGGCATTGCTCCTTCAGGAAGAAAATGTTGATGAAGGACAAAGAAAGACAAAGTCATATCTGGATCTAAACATGGGTGAAGACATCATATTTTTCAATCCTTCTCTCAATACTCTTTAAATCAATTTCTGACTCCCTCTTTCTTTTCCTTCACTGTTTTTCCATAACAAGCTAATGGGGAGTGAACAGGCTGAGTGAAAGTTGATAAAATTAGGCCAGAGACTACATGAAGCTCTAAGGCAACAGGATGCCAATATTAATAAAAAGAATAAGGCCTTTAACCATGGAAAGAGATGGGGGAATTTTTCATACACATAACATTGGCATACAGAAATACAATTTATTTTCCTTCACTTATATTCTCAAATTAGAAAACTGTGTGCAGCTTAATGATCATTCAGCTATGGACATGGGGAAGAAGGAAGTTATCTCCCAGAATATGTGATCTTGCTTTGACATAATCTGTTTTTGCAGCAATGAGTCATACTGGACTAGCCTAGTTAATACCAGATTAATTATTCACCCTCAAGAGGAATCCCTTCTAGCCAATGTAACTCTTCCCAGGAACTTCAAAGGGTTTGAGCTCCAAAGAAAAATTCAGATGAAATCAAATAAATGAAAGCTGCAAACATATGCAATTCATCAGCTCCTAGTGGAAAAAGTGGACTTCATACAATTATCATCAGTCTCTAACATCAGTTATTCACTAGATAGATATGTGGCTATGAAGCTTATAAGGATGCAAGAAGGTAAAGAAGGAAGGAAGATAGGTTTGAAAAGTTTGAGATAGAAGTAGTTAAATTGCCAAAGGATGCAACTAAACTGGAGTTACAATTAAGCAATTGAAAGGGGCTACTTTAAGAAGGTTTTATTCATTTCCTGATTCCAAATAACAGGAATGTACTACCAAAATTTGTTAATTGTTGCAGGAGCCAATTTGAGTCAGTCACCAAGACCAGAGGTTTAGTTTTAGGAGCTTTCAACATTTGGGCACAAGAGAAGTTCCCTGGGATGGGGTTCTAGCTTGGAAGACTAAATCCAATCTGGTCCCAGTGTGTGACCCAGATTGGATTCTGCAACATTATCCTGGGACATGTATATTTGTCTTCTTTGATAGTTGTGCTTAGAATTGGAGTTTGCAAAGAGGAATCAAAGCTCACACATGGCTAGAGATTATTCAGCCCTCATTTAATAGATGAGTTTCACAGATGCATGACTTACCTTGGATGCAAAGGCCTTCCGTACAGTTCTCTGATTCTTGATTTGGACCTTCACAGAATTTTCCACCATTCCGTGGAGGTGGAGAAGTGCATTCCCGGATCCTCAAGTGCTCACACTCAGGGCTGCAGATGGACCATTCACTCCACACACCCCAGGCACCATCCACTAATGAGGAGAGAGAGTGATAAATGGTAGATTTCAATACAAGACATTTGAACTTATATGGAGATTCTCAGTCATCTAGTAATGGTTGTCCCAAGCGTGCTTTTTCAAAAGGCAACTGGACTTTTTTTGTTTTCCCTTGAAAACATTTCATTTCTCATCCAAGAAGCTTCTTCAGTTCTGATTGAAGTCCTTCCATTTTCCAACATTCAGTCAGAACTTCTCTTTTTTGAAGAGAAGTGAAATATTTTCAAAGAAAAACAAAGAAAGTCCAGTTACCCCTTAAAAAAGCACCTTTGGGAGAAGACATTTGATCCAGAGATAGTTTGAATCATTCAAACTGAAATGAAATAATGACATTGTTTGGTCCTTCCACTTTTTAAAACAATGCATGCATTTTCTTATCTAGCTGAATTTCCTTTCCTGCTCCTCCTAATTGGCAACATTCATATCTCTAACTTCAGTCTTATATTCCCATGTTCCTCTTAGCTTTAAAACAAATATTGATTCCCAATGTTGCACTATAAATAAAGCCAAATATCTGTGGAAAACTTCATTCCTTCCGCATTAACCTTCACTTCCTCCTTCTACTGAGCCTCCCCATGTCTGTTATATGCAGCATTTTAGGAGATATAAGATCCATGGAGGAGAAAAACACACTGTTAATAATGTGCAAAGGCGGCACAGGTATTGGACTTCATATAATGGCATTAGGTACAGTAAAATTGGGAACCATTTGAGTTTGATGATGATGATAGCTTTCATGGTGGTGGTGCTGATGGGGACTTTGCCAAAGAAGATAAGAGAAAAGGAAGATATTAGATTCTAAGTGTTGTTGCTCCTAATCCAATTTGGGAATGAGCCATTTTTTAAAGGCCAGTGCTGAATTGGTGATGCAATGGCATGATTTGAATGGGTGGTCAGCTTTTCATTCTTTGTGGAATTGAATGAATGCATGTGGTAATTCTGGATTTTTGTCCAGTCTGACTTCAAATCTTTCATGTTCTAATGCAATGATGCTGTCTTAGAACAGGAAAGCTGGATTTGACTCTCCGAGTTCCCATTTTTTATGTCTACATGGCTTTTCATTTTTGGCATTTGTCCTTACCCATTCAGATAAGTTAGACTGCAATCTTAGACTGCAATCTTCTAAATACTAAATAAGCCCTAACAGTTTTACATGATAATCTGAATTGAGCTGTAAATTCCCACCTTTATATCCTCTTCAAATAACCATAATTCCACTCAACTCCAGATGCTGAGTATGCTCTCCGAACTTGAAAAGAAAAAGGTAATGGGAACTTGGAACTTGTGAAATGTTGGAATCTATACAAGAGAATATTTGCAGCTCAGGGTTGAACTATGGAGTCAGGTCTAGCACTGATGATGTTACCTAGTCTGGTAATGAAATATTTACAAGAAAATGACCAAGCTCAGAGCGCATGAAAGACTCTCCCGTGTTAGAATGTATCCTTAGTTTATAGAGGAAAAGCAGATAAACTATTCATGGAACACATGAACCAAATTTGTATTTAAAATTTAACCTTGAAATAAATTACTTCTCTTTTTCAATCTATTAGGGACTAGCAACCTGAGTCTGCAAAGATGAAGTGAGGAAAGCTAAGGCTCACAATGAAGAAAGGCTTGCCACAAATGTAAAAAATAACAAAAAAGCTTCTTTCAACAGGTTAAAAACAGGAAAAAGTCAAGGAAACAATTGGTCCATTGATGGGAGAAAGTGACAAGAAGGTGACAAGCAACAGGAAGAAAGCAGAACTACTTAATTCGTTTTTTGCATCTGTCTTTACACAAAGGGAAAAAAAAACAGTTCAAACTATCAAAAACAGCACCACAAAAAACTGATTAGGAACACAAGTTAAAATAGGAAAGAAAATGGTAAGTGAGCACCTGTCTACCCTAGATGAGTTCAAATCACCAGGACCAGATAGATTACACCCCAAGGTTCTGAAGGAACTGGCAGATGTGATTTCAGAGCCACTGAACTATATGTTTCAGAGATCCTGGAGCACTGGGGAACTGCCAGAGGACTGGAAAAGAGCTGATGTAGTTCCCATCTTCAAAAAAAAGGGGGGGGGAATAGATCCAGGAAATTACAGACCTATCAGCCTGAGGGAAGATTCTGGAAAAGATAAACAAGCAATGAATCAGTGAAAACCTAGAAGCAAACAAAGTAATAACCAAAAGCCAACATGGGTTTGTCAAAAACAGATCATGCCAGATTAATCTTATTGCATTATTTGACAAAGTGGCAAAACTAGTGGAACAGAGAAATGCTGTCAATATAATTTACTTGGACTTCAGTAAGGCATTTGATAAAGTAGACCGTAACCTACTACTTGACAAAATAGAAAAATGTGGGCTAGACAGCATCACCACCAGATGGATTTGTAACTGGCTGACCAACTGCGCTCAACATGTAGTCCTCAATGGAACTGCATCTACATGGAGGGTGGTATGCAGTGGGGTACCCCAGGGCTCTCTTTTAGGTCCAGTACTCTTCAACATATTCGTCAATGATTTGTATGAGGGGATAGATGGGAACTCATCAAATTTGCAGACAACACCAAGTTAGCAGGAATAGCCAACATTCCGGAAGATAGGCTCAAGATATGGAAGGATCTTGACAGACTTGAACATTGGGTGCTATCTAACAAAATGAAATTCAATGGTGAAAAAAGTAACACAGTGCCTACATTTAGGCAAGAAAAACAAAATTCACAGATACAGTATATGAGATACCTTGCTCAATAGTGGTGACTGTGAGAAGGATCTTGGAGTCCTAGTGGACAATCATTTAAATATGAGGCAGCGATGTGCTGTCAAAAAAGCCAACACAGTTCTAAACTGCATAAATAGAAAGATAGAATCAAGATCACGTGAAGTGTTAATATACTTTATAATGCCTTGATAAAGCCACACTTGGAATACAGCATCCAATTTTGGTTGCCACGATGTAAAAAAGATGTTGAGACTCTAGAAAGCGTGCAGAGAAGAGCAGCAGAGATGATTAGGGGACTCAAGGATAAAACATATAAAGAACGGCTGCTGGAACTGGATATGTCTAGTCTTATGAAAAGAAGGACTAGGGGTGACATGCTAGCTGTACCCCCTTTTGAAATTAATGTTATAAATGCCTCAATTCATGAATTTTATAATCTGGCTTGCTCTCACGCTTGATTATATGGTTCTAACATTGATCCCTCAAGTGGCTCTTGAATTTTTTGTATAATTCTGCTTGAATCCCATATGATCCTGGTGTTTTATTATTCTTTTGTTTTTTAATTGCCTTCATCTCTGTCATCATTATTTTATCATTTATCATTTCTCTAGCTTCATTTGTTATTATCGGCAGATCCCACTCTTTTAAGTACTGTTTAATATTTTCTTCTAATATGTCCTCTTGGCTATATTTTTTAAAAAGTTTTGGATGACATTTTTTCTCTCTGACTGGTGATGAAGGTTCCCCTTCTCATCCTCTAGTTGTTGTATTAATTTTTTCACTTTCTCTTTCTTCAATTTATACAACAACCATCTCCCTGGCTTATTAGCATTTTCGAAGAAATTTTATTTCATCATTCTAAGATTTTGTATCATTTCTTCTTACAGCATTGAATTAATGTTATGTTTCACTAGATCTTTTTCTCCTTTAATTTTATTATTATGTGGTTCTTCCTGTAGTGCACTTTCTAATTCTTTGAGTATTTTCTGGAGTGCCATTTGGTGTTTTTTCTTCTCCTTATTTCTTTGTACCACATTGTTAAACCCCGGATATATGCTTTAGTTGTGTCCCATAAATTTTGTAGCATTTTGTTCTTTCCGATTTTCCCTAAAAAATAATTTGAGTTCTTTTGCCATCATTTGCACATATGGTTTTTCCTTTTAGAATCCTCTGGTTTAATGTCCATCACATTCTTTTTATTTGTCCCTTCTATTATATTTTTAAGGGGTTTTGGTCAGCCCATGTTTTCAGCAAAATCTTTATTTCTTCTATATCACTAATCAGTTCTGGGTTCATCCATGCCATATCAATTCTCGACCAAGAGTAATGGGAGTTAGAGGAAAAGGTATATTGTTTTTAGTTCTCTCCATGCATCTTTTAGATTTATCTCCTGTATCATTTCAGAACATGTATTTGGTAGCTTTTTTCTTTTCTTCCTATTTTTTTATTACTCATATTGTCATTCTTAGTGTCCACCACTGCATTGAAGACACCTATTAAGTATATATTGTCCTATTCTAACTCTGTTATTTATACTAACTCTGTTAATAATACAATCTAATAGTTCTAAATACCAGCAAAAATCTATAAATATAGGTAATTTGAATCTGGATACACCTTACAAAAGTTTACCTTAGGTATTATTATATATTATCAATTATAATATTATAAATCTTATAAAAATTCTAACATTTAAGCACATCTGAAATATGTCTAAAGATCTATATAGTTAAATTTGTATGTTTCTATAAAGTCAATTTAAGAGTAATTATAAAGTATATATTTAGGATTCTCTAAATTAATTTTTTATAACATATGAGTATAGGTATACATATGACAAACTCTTCCTCTAATTTCTACATAACCTATTATGTGTACATAAATATAGGGATATAACAGAGTATCAAATAGATATAGAGATATGGAAATAAATATCCAATAATATATAATTAACAGATATATAGAATAGCTATACGATTGTATTTGTTTCTAAATTTATTGTTGTTAAATATAGTCCATTGTTCAAGTTCTAGTATATTAGAAAAGTCTCTGACATGCCTATTATAATCAGTAAATACCCACCCCTTTTAAATAGTGATTTTCTGTCCTTTGATATTACTATTGTGTCACCTCTTCTTTGTTTCTTTATTTCTAAGATGTCATCTCCCTCCTATTTAGCACAGTCACTGTAATTTCTCCAGCAAGAGTTTTCTTTCTGAACCAGGTATTTTTATCATAGTCTTAATCCCAGTTAATATCTTTCTTTAAGTTTTTCAAAAGGTGACCACTCAGGTCTTTCACTCACACCTTCCACGCAATCTCAATATCTGTCTCTACACTGCTTCCACTCCCACTGCCAAATCGCCACTTTTCCTCTGTCTCAGAGACTCACTCATCAGCTGATGTAGTTCGTATTTCTCAAAATCACGGAGAGTCAAACAAATGCCAAATTCCTTTTTGGCTATTTCCACCAATACTTCATGCTGTTTTACCATTTTTCTTTTCCTACTCCATTCAAACAGTCAGGTCATCACACCTCCAGATCTGCCATAGAGGTCAGTTTCTTTTGTGTCAAATCTGAGGGGTTCCCCTTGTAACGAGAAATTGCTCTTCTCTTCATTACCCCTGAGTTTCCCCTCTACACCGCTGATCACTCCAGGATCCAACTTCACCCCTAAGGACTTCCAAACAAGAAAAATCGGGAAAACTAAAGGGAGCCCCGTTTGTTTGCTCTGCACCGGCATGATTTCTGCTGGAAGCCCTATTCTATTCTATTCTATTCTATTCTATTCTAAGCTAGAACTTTTTCCTTTGACATAAAGCTTGCAGAGAAGTATGTCTCTTCTGTCTGTGCAACTACAGATTCATTGAAAGCTAGATCTGCCAAGAAGAATGAATATCCAATCTTTCTTAAAAAATAAATAGCTCGAAATGAAAATGTCTGAATGTGAATCTAAAGCTCAAAATTGCTCTAGAAGATTACAAGTCCCAAATTTTTATCATTTTACCAAAGGGAAAATGAAATAGCTTCTCTTCAGTTGTCACTCTTCCTGCTATTTCTGACTTTCTCAGATTCATTTGGGTTGCTTCATTTTGGTAAAAGAGGTAGGGAAAGATTGCCTGAAGCAAAATGAAAATAAAATAAAAAAATGATCTCAGAGAAAAATGCTGATTCATGTACAGCCTCAGCTGGAAACTTTGCAAAAACTTGCCTCAAAATTCAGCAACTTTTACATACTTCCACACCTACGAGATACACACAAAGTACCATTTTCAATAAAAAGTACAGAGAGCAACTAATATAGCAATTTCAGTTGCATGGTCATTCTGCTAAATTTCATTTCATGCCAATCTTAACAAATTGCCATCCTTGTATTTGTTATAGTTTTGAGAGGTGAATAGAATAGCAATAGTAACAACATAAGGGCAGTCCTAGACTTATGAACACAATTGAGCCCAACATTTCGGTTGGTAAGTGAGACAGTTGTTAAATTATTCATTTTACAATCTTTCTTGTCACAGTTGTTATTAAATTAGTAATATCATTGTTAAGTGAATCTGGCTTGCCCATTGACTTTGCTTGTCAGAAGGTCACAAAAGATGGCCATGGGATACTGCAACCATCATTAAATATAAACCAGCTGCCAAGCATCCAGAATTTCCAGAATTTCTACCCATCCAATCAGATCGAATAGGACAGCCATGCTGCAGATCCATCAGCCAAAGAATCCCAATTGATGGAAATTAGAAGACAAGCTTTTTCTAAGTATTAAGATACAAATATAAAGATGAAAAATGATACAAATTGATTTATTATAGGGAAGTATAATGTGGAAGAAAAAATATATTCTTATGTAAATATAAAGTTGGGGCCACTGGAATGTCACCCCGAGAACTCATTAAGAGCCAAGGTGGCGCAGTGGTTAAATGCAGCACTGCAGGCTACTTCAGCTGACTGCAGTTCTGCAGTTCGGCTGTTCAAATCTCACCAGCTCAGGATTGACTCAGCCTTCCATCCTTCCGAGGTGGGTAAAATGAGGACCCGGATTGTTGTTGGGGGCAATATGCTGACTCTGTAAACCGCTTAGAGAGGGCTGAAAGCCCTATGAAGCGGTATATAAGTCTAACTGCTATTGCTATTGCTATTAGATAAAGAAAATAAGTAAGGGCAACAACGGAAAGGAGGGAGGTAGCTGAGGGGAAAGAAGAAAGGGCAAAGCAGAGGAGGTAAGGGAGGGGAAGTAAGACTAGGAGAGAGGATAAGAAGGAGAAGAAGAGAGGAGGAGTGGGGGAAGGGAAGAAGAAAAGAGGAAGGAGAGGAAGAAGAAAGGAGAAGGCAGAGAAGGAAGGTTGAGAAGATGGAAGGAGTAGGGTTGTTGTGAAACAAGATGGAGGTAGGGGATGGCAAGAAAGTGACCCTAACTGTGTTTTCTATATTCATGAGAAGATTGTGATAAATGTTTAATAGCTAATAGATAAACGTCAAGAGTATTTACAAGAATGTATATTGTGAATGTATATGAAAGGAAAAATAAAATTTCATTTTAAAAAAAGACAAGCTTTTTCTGCAGCAGCCCTGCTCTGTGAAACATCCTCCAGTGATTAGAATGCCCCCAACCCTATTAGCCTTCCCTAAAGCTTTAAGGACCTGGCTACGAACCCGAGCCTGGGGCTCTACAAGCGCTAAGGGCCCTGCCTCCCGGCTACACTGTTATCAGGATATCTTGCTTACTGGGACACAATGATGTGCAGGTAATTTTCTGTACCGACATTCCTTCGCAGAAAGCACCACCATTGAGGGGAGCAGGATTGGTACATGTGCGGGATCTCTTTTGCATTCCTCTGCCACACTGGGCATTGCAGTTCGACCAAGTCGTCCAAGAAGACCAGCCTCCGTTCACTATACAAACACAAATATAGGGGAACAGGTAGATAGCACGTTAGAATTTTACAACAGGCAGTCTTTGTTACAAAACGTTCCATTTTCATTATTTTTTCCTTATAAACAAGAAGACGTGAGAATTATCGTCATTTCCATTTTACATGCTGATGGGCAAGTACTACTGAGATGCACCTATAGTATCAATAAATGTGTATGTTTTGGTAAGGAGCTAATGATGACATAGGCTCACTTTAATTATTTCAAAGCATATTTTTAAAAAATTGTTTTTTAATCCCACTTTTATTATTTTTATAAATAACTCAAGATACTTCTTTCTCCTCCAATTTTCCCCTCCTATAAGGTGAGTTGGGGTGAGACAGAATGACAACCCCAAAGTCTTCCAACTGGCTTTCAGACCTAAGAGAGGATTAGAACTCATGGTCTCCTGATTTTTAGGCTAGTACCTAAACACTAGACCAAAGGGGTTTTCATTTCAATAAGGAAAAGGAGGGAAGTGAAGCGAAGGGAAGGTTCGAGACATCCTTAGGTCTTAATCAATGAAATGCCATTTGGTACTTTAATAAGAAGAAAAGATGAAACAAACAAAGAAAGAAGCAGAAAACATCCCTGCTCCATTTCAGGTTCAACTGTTTGAAAAATGTCTGTAAGGTCATTGTTATTCTATGTCTTATGTTTGAGTAAGAGGCTCCACTCTTGTACAGACAGGTATCATTAGTATACATTAGACTTTGGATCTCAAGATATTGCTCAACTGCACTACCCAACATCCTTACCTTGATTACATCTAGTAAAAGTCGAGCTTCAGCAGGTTATAGACAACTATAGACTCCTCTTCAATATAACTGATATTTTACTATCTAAGAAAAAAGTGGGGAATATATAGCCCCAGTTCCACATTAATATAATTCTACTCCTCCACCAAGACACACTTCTATTCACTAATGAGCAATTGACTTGTACCTCTTTTCCCACTCATTCTCACCAAAGTATAAATAGAATTTATGTAATCACAACTTTTATGCTCTCAATTCTATTTTGAAATAAAGGATCTTAATCTTTGATTGAACAGAGAAGTGTTAATAAGTTATTTTAATGTTGTTAAAAGTTATTGCTATTAAAAACAATAATAAAATTATATTTTGCTTGGGTGCAAACATACTGTAGTTCATGAACAGTTAGAAGTCAGGAAAGGGAGCATTGTCATGATCTGTCTCCTTATTACTATTAGGAGTAGAAAGTTTATTAAACTTTTTTTCTTTCTGTCCAATTGTATTTAATTCTTGGAGACTGCCTGGACAAGTTGTTGCAATTTTGTTGGCATTGTTTTCAAAAGTTATTTGCCATTATCTCTGTTTTAGGGCTGAAAGAAAATGTCTATCTCAGGGTCATCCATCTGGCTTCATATCTAGAGTGGAACCAGAATTCAAAGCCACCTGGTTTCTAGCCTGATGCTTTAACCCAGTATTTTTCAACCTTGGCAACTTTAAGATATGTGGACTTCAATTCCAGGAAATCCTCATCCAGCAGTGATGCTTAAAATAAATGGATGGATGAATTCATTAACAATATTGATCAAGCAAGAGTGATACTCAGTCCAAGAAATTACAGCATGTCACACCTACTGACCATACACCACAACTGTGGCTGAGAGGCTTCTTCTTTTGGCAACAATGTTGGATGCCATGCAAGTGTAGTTCCCAGAGTCAGACAGACGGGCTTGACGGATAATTAGATTATGATCTGCTCGGGTATCAATATTTTCATCCTGTTCAGCATTGACCGGTTCTTCATTCTTAAGCCATTCCACCTTAAAGGAAAGTGAGTGGAGAAAAAACAATTCATAAACTATGAATGTTGATATACCACTCTGATCACTATTTGAAATTAATTATATTAAAATAGACAAATCTGGCGCTATCCCTGGAATCTCTTAACACTATCCATGTTGACTAAGCATAATGGGAATTGAAAAGGCTCGGATGGCATCAAATGATCCTCCTCCAATTAATAGCTGCTTGATAAAGTAGGATGACAATGAATTCAGGTGAGAAAAAAAAGCAGGACATGCAAATAATATGGAACCTTCTTTATTTGGTGCATAGGAACAGTGAGGAAAGTTGAATTTACTATGCATTTCCTTGGATATCTATACAGAAGTCTATATATTACAGACATTAATAAAATAGGATGTTGATAAAAGGGCAGGAGAGATACAGAACTGGTAAAACAAGAATGCAGAGCTTCATGCTGTTCTGTGTCTTCAGAACTGGAAAAAATGTGGCAAATAAGGAGATCCAGAGAAGAGGTACAAACCTGGGAGATAATGGGAAAAAGAAAGGAGTAGGATAGACCAGGTAAAGTCACAATACACAACCCCATTCTCCTCCCTGTCTGAGGCATTACACCAAGACACTTTAGAAATAGAAGTATCTTCACATAATGTGAAGTATCTCCAGAGATAAAGCTAAGAGCAATCACTTTACTGAGGCAGATGGCTGAAAAATATCATAAGGAAGCAACAAAATCAAAGCACAGCTTCAGAAGCTTCAGAATTGGGCAGAGTGATGAACAAATATTTCTTTGTCTTCCAATTCTATGAGCCTATGAGACTTCCCTTTCCTTTTTCAAAGGAAAGAAGCAGCATCCCTCCTCTCTTGGGAAAGCATTGCAATGGGAAATCCCTGCTAGTATTTTCCCCATGGCATGAAGCAATCCTGAGGTTCCAAAGATTTTTCTTAAAAATCACAAGCTCTGAACCTTAAAGACTCCCCGCCCAACTCTGAGAGAAAGTTTGTTCCATTCCAAAGAGCTGTCTCAAATCTGCTAATGGGAAACCACACCAAAGTACTTGATCCTGCAGAGCAGGGAAATTAAGTGCAAACACTGTATCTTCCATCCATAAAGGAGAATATTTGTATCTCAGGGCTGAAATGAGGATCCTTGGTGCTCTCTGAGCTTAGCTGTTTTCTTGCAGATGTTGCCTTATGCAAATCAGGTAACATCGTCAATGATAATCACTGATAGCACTGATGATGTTCATTTGGATAAGAAAATGCCCCCCCCAAAAACAACCAAGCTCAAAGAGCAAGGACCCCTCATACCTTCCATCGAAACATTAAAAAGTGTATCATCTACACTTTTCCAATGAGTATTTCATATCTATAAGAATTAGCCAATGACAGTTAAGTCACAACTCATTTTCAGGTCTCAAACCTGATCAGATCACCCCAGGTGACAGCCCAGAGACATGGAGGCAATCAGTGTATGGATCTGCAGGCTGCAGGCATTCATTAGCAGACTGTTCTGGGCAGATGGCTGGCAATTTGTAGATTTTCTAGTTTATAAACAAATCGGCAGCCGACCACTATCATGGCCAATTAGAATCCATGCCAGGCAGCAGGTTTTTTTCCCCCCAGCACCATTTATCATGTTGGTTAGCTAGGGACAGAAAAAGCAAAATCAGGTTTCTGTTGGACCTATGATGAAAAGATGAGACTAGTGAGAAAAAGTGGAAAAGAAACACAGGATTTATGATGAGATTGTTTACATTATAGCTGAGTATGAATGCGTGTAGACTAATAAGTTATCTTAGTATGTCATCATTCAAATAATCAAACAGATAAACAGATAAATAACCATTTTAGCTTAAAATAAAGATGGTCCTAATATAAGTGGCCCCTGACGTTTCCAAGGATCAATGTTTCCTGCCAAAGCAATGATTTGGCCAATTATAAATAGGTTTTAATTTACAAGAGGCTTAACATGTCCCTAATTTGTAATAACTCCAATGCCTAAATGGGAGAAGATAATCTACTTATTCCAGTACTATCTTTTATTTTATTAATTAAATGCTCAGAAAAATGGGGAGGGGGACCACTTTTGGCTGCAAAAATATTGCCTGTTGCAGTTATCATGCAAGCAATGTTTTATTTTCTTTACTTAGCAATAGCAGTTAGACTTGTATACCACTTCATAGGGCTTTCAGCCCTCTCTAAGCGGTTTACAGAGTCAGCATATCGCCCCCACAGTCTGGGTCCTCATTTCACCCACCTCGGAAGGATGGAAGGCTGAGTCAACCTTGAGCCGGTGAGATTTGAACCGCTGAACTGCAGATAGCAGTTAGCTGAAGTGGCCTGCAGTACTGCACTCTAACCACTGCGCCACCTCGGCTCCTATCTTCCCATATATGTTTTTTTTTAACTTTTTCATATCCCACTTCCTCCTTTTTATTTCCACTATCTCTGGAAGGAATCTAAAGGTATTTTAAGACAAGAAAATATTGTGAATTCCTTTACTGGTAGCAAAAATAGCTACCAGATATTTTCAATTTACCTGTGCAGGTTCTAGAGCAGTGATGGTGCACCTTCTTCACCTCAGGTGCCAAAAGCACATGCACTATTATTCACGCTCACATGCCCAGCCCCATAATTTAATGCCCCCCATGCTGTGCCTCCTGTGCATGCATGCATGACCCCCCCTGCTGCCCCACACATGTGTGCCCAGCTTTCTAGGAGCCTGGGGAGAGGGAAAACAGGCTACCCCCCCCCAGAGGCCACAAATGGCCCATTTTCCACCTTCCAGTGTGCCCGGTAGGTCCATTTTTCACCCTCCTCAGGCTCCAGAGGCTTTCTAAGAGCCTGGGGAGGGAGGAAAATGGCCCAACATGCAAATCGGAAGTTCGGAAATGGAAATGGAACTTGGGAAGTCTATTCCTGAACTTTCAATTTGCATGTTGGGTGGTTTTTTGCCCTCCCCAGGCTTTAGGGAAGCCTCCAGAGGGCAAAAAATGGTCAAAAATCAAGGCTGAAAATCAGCTGGCCAGTGTGCGCATGCATGCACGCTGGAGCTGATAGGGCAATGCCTCGCGTGCCCTCAGAAATGGCTCCATGAGACATAGGTTGGCCATCACAGTCCTAGAGTTTAAGTTAAGAATGATTTGAGCACAGAAAGTTCAAACTCATATACCCATGAGAATATTCCTGGATGTTTTGGATATTCTTCAGACTTGCATATGGAATGTAGTATCTCAGTTTGGAGGTTATAATAAACTACAACTTGGAATATTTTTTTTCCAGGAAAAATCTTCTGTCTCTAGTACATCAAGGAAATATGTGCATTATATATGGATGGGTATGTCAGCATTCCAAGTATCATGTAGAATTAAATCAGAGTCCAAGGCAAAATGATCCTTAAAGTTCCAATTTAATAAAGCAGACATCTTAGCACATCTGTGGAATCCCAATTCCTCCGGGATTTGGCGGCCTATAAATCTAATAAATTGAATTGAATTGAATTGAATTCTGGAAATTACATCAGAATCCCACCCAGTTAAAAGTTCATGATCTTGTCCCCACACCCACAAATCCATCACATGGTCCAATCTTCTTCTTCCACGCTGTCATCTCTACCCATCTGCTTCCGGTCAGATGTAAAAGTGCAGAGACAAAAGATGACCTTGGTCTTCTAGAAAAGAATGACAGCAACACATTCCACAATCCTACTCCTTTCTATTCCCCCCTCCCATCAACTATACTAATGAAACAGCATAATGAAATAAGAGAAAGTGTGGCAGGCTAAAATTCTAAAAGGAATATAATTGTAGGCCTGACAGGGTATTTGTGCAAAAGAGAGTCAGGGGATGAGGGAGAGATTGGTAGTGCTGCTAAATATAATAAAAGTTGCCTTCCTTTATGAGAGCATCTCACTTTCAGTTTGGATATAAAATTTAAAATAATAGACCTAGAAGCTTGACCATTCTGATTTACAGCTTGTTAATTCCTTAGGGTAGGGTGCCTTTTAACATATTTCCAAAACACTGTTAACTTCATTATTCATAGGAACTACCAAAGTAGGTGGTCTGCAGACAAAGAGACTTTCGAAAAAGCAAATGAAAATAACAGTGGGGGCTTTTTCTAAAAGATCTTGGTCTGACAGAGCCAACATCTCTTCATCTAAAGCTGGAAAAACATATAGGGATGATATTCCAGGAAGAAATGGTAAATTGCTATGAACTGAATTTAAGGGACACCATGAGATGTTCATATTTTTACTTTCTGAAGTTCATGTGTCAATGTACAAAGCCTTTAAAATTATGCTCATTTATCTTCATAATAAATCTGGATCATAAAGATTGCAATGAAAAATGAGCAACATGTTCAAGGTCACCCAATGATTTTTTTTTTTTTGCAAAGCTCATCAATCAAGGATTCTGGCTTTGGATCTTCTGGTAGAAATCACAATGCCATGCCCTTCCAACCTTACGACTGCTAACTCTTTCCCAGAACACCTGAAATATTTTGATGGGTCACACAGATGCGCCAAAATCTGATCCTGGATATCAGGGCTGTCAAATTCATCGCCCACAGACCAGATATGTCACATGCTGGCCATGCCCATGCCCAGTTTAGCAAAGGGGAGGGGAAAGCCTAGAGGCTGCGAGTTTGACAGCCCTGTTGTAGATCCTTTCCCATCCCAGAATTTGAGATATGAAGGAAGTTGGAAAAGTTATAACAATCTGATGAACCTGGTGA
The DNA here is from genome assembly GCF_051295495.1 of Thamnophis sirtalis. NCBI lineage: Eukaryota > Metazoa > Chordata > Lepidosauria > Squamata > Natricidae > Thamnophis > Thamnophis sirtalis. Next base: position 84,132,326 of record NW_028261382.1, read on the forward strand.
GAAAATGATCTGATTTCTACATTCAGAATGTCAACATTTCTTATATCAAAATATTAACAGAGGACAACAATAACAAAACCAATTACACCATCACAGACACCAATCCAATCAACTTTGAGAACATGCACACAGCCCTGATTTACTAATTTCTTTGACCTCCTTGGAGTATTTCAAAAATTTCATTTTTCCCCCTACAACTGCATATGAACTGAGCTGAAACACTGATGTAGTTTTCTTGTAGCATGGAAATGGTTTGCCAATTCTTTCTTCCAGGATGATAATAGTGTTGGATTACTTTCCAATGTATCTCACAGACCTGGGAATTTATTTATTTATTAAATTAGGGAAGGGGGGCACCCATCTCATCTAGAAGTGACTCTGGACAGCTTACAAACATTTAAACCAGCAAATTTTAAAATGATAAAACAGTAAATAATAATTTATCATTAAAATATGGAGGGGGAGAAGGGAGGATAAAGAACTTGGGGAGAGGTGGAGTCTTCTCTTAATCCTATAGCCACCTAATAATAAGTAATACCTTCCCATTGGGGCCCCAGGTCAACTGGTTAATCTTTAGGCCATTAAGGAAGGTCAGAGGATATAATATTGCAAAGGGCAGTAGCCACATCCAAAAATGCTCTTCTCCTGAACCCTGCTAGCCAAAATTTCTTCACTTATGAAGTCCACAGCATGCCTCTTATGCTGGCATCAGTGGAGTGGCCAAATCCTACATTTTAAAAGAGCTGATTTTAACAAACTCAGAGAATTTGGGAAAGATTCCTTGGATGAAAATCCTAAGAGGAAAAACAACTCAAGAAGCTTGGGAAACCTCTGTAAAAAACATTATCATAAAGTACCACTGAAAAAGAAAAAACAAGAAATCCAAGAAGAAACCAGCATTCTTTGCATTGGTCTTCCCACAAAAAGAAACTATAGTCCAACCTATCAAAAACATTACTGTAAAAGACTAGAAATAAAAGTTAAAATAAGCAGAAAAAAATGGTGAGAACACCTGTCTGATCTGGATGAATACAAATCACCAGACCTGATGGATTACATCCCAGAGGTTTTTTTATTATTATTATTTACTTTAATTCAACATAAACACACACAAAAAAAGAATCATCCTTCATTACATCTTGTAGAAAGCGTGTCGAGTGGTTACAGATAACTTTCGTGCATTTCTTCCACAGTCATTACTTATAGTTCATATTAGATTATACACTTTAAGTCAAAAATCTTTGTATATCTTACTATCAATGTACCACAATTTCCATTTGACTACAATTATTTGAACATGCTTTTACCTCAAATCATTCATACTTAAAGACACAACTACATAATGGCATTCATTAGGTATTTCAAAAAATCCTCCAATAACATTACACCTTTATAGCATCTTTTAAGTAAAAGTCAATAGATAACATTAAGCCTCCCGCCCTTTTTTTCCCAACTCACTGACTAACATTTATATCTAAGTTACTTTAGCCAATACCATAGCATGTATATATTGTTAAACAATGACCATTAACATTTCCTTGTTGTTATTATAATTGGCTAAAAAACATTTTACTATTTATGCCCCATCTCCTCTCATCAGTGCCCCCACCCAAAAAAACCCTTATACCTTTATAGCAAGATCTAAATGAAAATTTGTTAATAAAATTTATAGGTCTTTTTCCCAAGTCACAATTTACAATTTATATCCAAATTTCTTTTACTAAATTGTCAATACATGTATATATCATTACGCTGTATCCATTATCATATTATTATTATTGTACAATTGTATCACAGCGGCCAGTTGTTTCGCCGGATTTGGCAGTGGTTACTAGTCGGGCCCCACCCAGGGGCCTAGGACGTCGTAACGTATTTTCGTAATATGCGTGCAGATCCAAGCAGTGCAGCTTTTTGCATTTGACTGATGGTGATTTTGTCAGTTTTTAACTGTTTTAAATGTAATTCCAGTGCTTTTGGAATAGCGCCCAGTGTGCCAATTACCACTGGAATTACCACTGCTGGTTTGTGCCATAGTCGTTGAATTTCGATTTTTAAGTCCTGGTATCTTGCAATTTTTTCCTGTTCCTTCTCGGCGACCCTGCTATCACCTGGTATTGCGATGTCTATGATTGTGACCTTATTTTTCTCAACCAGTGTGATGTCTGGTGTATTATGCGCCAGTATTTTGTCGGTTTGTATACGGAAATCCCACAAGATCTTGACCATCTGATTTTCTGTGACTTTTTCAGGCTGATGTTCCCACCAGTTTGTTGCTGTTTTAATATTATAATTTTTGCACAAATTCCAATGGATCATTTGTGCTACTGAATTGTGCCGCAATTTTTATTATTATTATTATACAATTGTATCACAGCGGCCAGTTGTTTCGCCGGATTTGGCATTGGTTACTAGTCGGGCCCCACCCAGGGGCCTAGGACGTCGTAACATATTTTCGTAATATGCGTGCAGATCCAAGCAGTGCGGCTTTTTGCATTTGACTGATGGTGATTTTGTCAATTTTTAACTGTTTTAAATGTAATTCCAGTGCTTTTGGAATAGCACCCAGTGTGCCAATTACCACTGGAATTACCACTGCTGGTTTGTGCCATAGTCGTTGAATTTCGATTTTTAAATCCTGGTATTTCGTGATTTTTTCATGTTCCTTCTCGGCGACCCTGCTATCACCTGGTATTGCGATGTCTATGATTGTGACCTTATTTTTCTCAACCAGTGTGATGTCTGGTGTATTATGCGCCAGTATTTTGTCGGTTTGTATACGGAAATCCCACAAGATCTTGACCATCTGATTTTCGGTGACTTTTTCAGGCTGATGTTCCCACCAGTTTGTTGCTGTTTTGATATTATAATTTTTGCACAAATTCCAATGGATCATTTGTGCTACTGAATTGTGCCGCAATTTATAATCAGTCTGCGCGATTTTTTTACAGCAGCTGAGTATGTGATCAACAGTTTCATCAGCTTCTTTGCAAAGTCTGCATTTGGCATCATCAGAGGATTTTTCGATTTTGGCCTTAATGGCATTTGTGCGGATAGCTTGTTCTTGCGCAGCCAGAATTATTATTATTATTATTATTATTATTATTATTATTATTATTATTATTATTATTATTATTTATGGTTAATTAATTGTTAGCGAGTAAACATTTAATAACAATCTAAAACAATCTAGAAGTTACAAAGTTCCTACTTATTAATCACCAATAATAAAAAAAACTATTTTTTATTACCAACTTTCATTGTCAACCTATATCTTTCCAGTAACAAAACAGTCTTATCTCTCTTGCCAATTGTGGAGTCAGTCTTCTTTTTGTCTCCTTTATAAGGTTTTTATAGGCTTCTCTCCTCACTTTGTTGCTTGAAGGGTCTCTCAGATAATCTCCTTGCCCACCAGTTGCTACTAAAGTTAACTTGCCTTTGTTTGTCAATCTTGCTTCTGAAAAAAATTCTCTTCTTATGCCTATCATCATTAGTATTTTTTTCTCTTCTGTGTCCTGGAATCTGGGGTAGAGTTCCAATTTGTCGAATTCCCTTTTCCACATTCCCTTTCAATTTTCACCCACATTTGCTCCATTATTAAATTCATCTATTTTCTTTTCTTTATCTTCTATATCTTCATTCTCCCCTTTAATTTGGGGGTTTGATGAATTAAACCAGAGGGGAAATATATTAAGAGAGTTGGAAGAATCCTCTGAAAGAGAGACAGGGGTCTGGGCAGAAATCTTGAAAGCTAGGCAGCGGAAAAGGGTAGAGGTGGAATAAAAACCTAGATTGAATAGCCAAGAAGCAGATGCAGACATAGATAAAGATTCAAGAGAGGAATCTGGGAGGCAAGTCAAAAAAAGCATAGCAATCAAAGTATTGAAGTGGGCAAGAGACGATGGATAGATGATTTCTCTTTTTTGTTGTTCTGATTTCTCTCTCTCTCTCTCCCCCCTCTCTCTTTCTCTCTCAGTAGGTGACATGATTAGAAGCTAACTAGAGCTGAGGTGGCGCAGTGGTTAAATGCAGCACTGCAGGCTACTTCAGCTGACTGCAGTTCTGCAGTTCGGCTGTTCAAATCTCACCGGCTCAGGTTGACTCAGCCTTCCATCCTTCCGAGGTGGGTAAAATGAGAACCTGGATTGTTGTTGGGGGCAATATGCTGACTCTGTAAACCGCTTAGAGAGGCTGAAAGCCCTATGAAGTGGTATATAAGTCTAATTGCTATTGCTATAGCTAGGATAGAAAGGAAAAGTCTTTTAATAAAGGGTGACATGATTAAAAGCTAGAATAAGTGATACAAATAAGAGAATGGGGAATATTAGTGTATACACTTTTATATAAGAAAATAAAAGTAATAACAAGAGAAAACATGGAATAATTGAATAATGACAGATTGCAAGTTAATATAAATATGTATCATTATTAGAAATTATTAGATTAAACATTTATGAGATTAGGTGAAAGAAAAAAAATCTGCAGTATTTAAAAGAGTAATGATCATAGTAAGGTTACAATGTGATACAGAAGGGAGGTGCAGAGCTCTATTAAGTAATGTGACCAGATGTAAATGGGTATGACATAAGTCTTGCTCTAGTATAATATCGGAAAGAATTAGTTTTAAAATCAAACAATGTAGCTCTTCAGAACAGTTCCAAGGTTTAATAGAATAAAACTTTATTGTCACTTTAAATGTACACTAATCAGCTTACATTAAAATGAAATTGCATATACCCACATACATACACATATATGACACAGAGAAACATCACTCTAGTTCCAATGTATACATATAGCACATGGTGGTGGTGGTGGTTGTGGGGAGAATCCTGCGAATTTACAAGAGGTAATGTGTTCTGTTTGTACTTGATTATCCCTGGCTGTTTGACTTACCCTTATATATATCTAGAATATTTCTAATGGGGATACTAACAAAAAAGGGGGCTTTGGAAATGTATGTAGGGAGAAAGAAGTGTGAAAAAACTAGCTGAATGTTCATATTAGAACAAAAACAGGTTTTGTAAAGGAAGGAAAGAATGGAGGGAGGGAGGGAGGAAGGAAGGAAGGAAGGAAAGAAGGAAGGAAGGAAGGAAGGAAGGAAGGAAGGAAGGAAGGAAGGAAGGAAGGAAGGAAGGAAGGAAGGAAAGGAGGGAGGAAGTTACATATACTGAAATTATTGCTTTCTTTTTTTTAATCACAGAAAACTATCACCAAATGTTCATAATGCGATGATTATTCAGACATTCTCTCTCAACACACACACACACACACACACACACAAACACACACACACACACACACACACACACACACACACACACACACACCCCTCTTCCCAAGACCAGGTTTTGTTAACTGTTTCATGTTAGGTTCATGAACTCTATTTCATAATGACAGACAATGATGTACTCTAAATTTATTGTTTTCTCTTTTTTGGAAACCAGCATGCCCGGAATTGAAATGTTCCCATTAAGTACTGCTAAATTGCAAAATGAGCCTAAAACCATTCAGGGGCAGATAAGCACACATTTGCACCAATTATATGTTGTCGAGAGACAGTAGTTAACAGCATTATCCAAACGAAATCAGTTAAGCATTACACAACCCAGATAGAGGTAAGGATTAACATTTCCCTTAATAATAGGAGCAAGATTATGTCCCCATTTATTGACTTTTGCAAATAATTTGGATGAAGAAGGCCACTTCTCACATGTATCATGGAAATAAGGACTTAAGGAATCATTTTGGTAAGAAACTCAAAATATGAAATTTGGCCTGCTAAAAATAACCAGAATTAATGCATAAATATAAGAATCAAAAAGGAATGGTTTTGCTCTTTTAAGTTCTTCCCCACAGCTCTCTGGACTGCTAACATCTAATTTCAGAGCACAAATTACAAATACTCAAGGGACCTGCAAAACTTCACATAATTAGCATCAGATAGATGTCCAAAGCAGAAGAAAGGATAGAAGAAACTGTCGAAGAAAATTACAACCATGAGCAAATATAATTCATAATTATTTTTTTCCCTCCTAGCATTTTCCCACAAAGGTTCGCTTTTTAAAGCATCAACTGAATGTTGATTCATTGGCTGAGACAGCAATTGAACCATTGGTTTGTCATCTGAGCCTGATGTCATAAACCGAGAGAGTGATTGTGACTGATCCTGGGTCACCCAGCCAGTTTCCATGCCTAAGGCAGGACTAAAACTCACAGTCTCCTGGCTTCTAGCCTGGTGCCTTAAACCCTGGACCAAACTGCAATGATTGAAATGTTAACATTAACTTGTAAGCTCTATTAAGGCTTTTATATGAACATGGTCAGATCGTGCTGCCAAATCCATGTTCATTCTAGAAGTAAATATTGTCTGAAACAATTTTTTGTCTATGTTTCATTTTTTAGATATACAGTTTAAAATATAAGAATACACACTGCCAATATACCCTTGATCATATAATTGGTGCAAACCAAATAACATAAATGTTTTCATTTTCTAACCTTAAAACCAATTCCACCCAGAATAGACACCTATCAGTGTGTCAAATGATATGCGTAACTCTAAACTCAGGTGAATGAAACACAATTGCTGTTTTCAGCAACATGTTATGCCTACCAAAAAACATACACCTAAGATGTCTTGGTTTTGTCAATGTGGTGAATCCCATTGAAACTTGGAGTAGCATGATAGTGAAGGCAGTCGTTAAAAGAAGGTTCAAAATATTATAATTTTTCCATCCATCCAGCACCAAATTTCCAACTAAACCAAGATTAAAAACAAACAAAACCCCAAGTTCCTTATGCAAAGAGAAAGTCAAACCCAACAATACTGCAGTAATGTTTTGAGATCGGTATTTATGCAAGCCGTATTTCATGTGATGCATCCAATATGAATTCAGTCTTAATTAAAAGGATAACATTCCTCCCTTTGCGGCTGAAAATTAATCAGTTTAAAGGAATTGTTCCTCCAACTCAAGGGTTACCGAACTGATTCTGGTAGTAAGATACACAGTACTAAAGCACAGTTCAGCTCTTACTGTCTTTTCCGATCAAAGAAAAATTGGTTGCATAGAATTGCAGTTCAGCAATTTATTATTCATGCATTAACATTAAGTAATCAAGATACTGCGTACCTACTTAGGCAGAGGTGATATTCAGCAGGTTCTGACCAGTTTTGGAGAACCGGTAGTGGAAATTTTGAGTAGTTTGGAGAACTGGTAAATACCATCTCTGACTGGCCCCTCCCCCATCTATTCTCTGCCTCCCGAGTCCCAACTGATCAGGAGGAAATGGGGATTTTGCAGTAACCTTCCCCTGGAGTGTGGAGGGAATGGATATTTTACAGTATCCTTCCCCTGCCACACTCACCAAGCCATACCCATCAAGCCATGCCATGCCCATCAAGCCACACCCAAAGAACCGGTAGTAAATTTTTTGAATCCTACCACTGTACTTAGGTATAATAAGGATAACAAATGTGCTTCAGAAGTTAATCCTGAGCTGCTATGAAATGGAGAAAGGAAGGTTTGTGATTAAAGAATCACAATAGTAGCCTTTTTAGTTAGGAATGCCCTACCAAATTTCAGGCAGGACTTTTTTTTCTGCAATAGATACTCCCAAGGAGCAATGATTCCTCTTGTTGAATGAGGTGGACCTAAATGTGATGTGAGATGAAACAGAACTATTAAAGATGAATGCACTAATGCTGCTTAGAAGGTTCCACCACAAATCCGCGGTAGACTAAAGCGCGCTTGACGAAAGCGCGTACATGACGTCATCACAGCGCGATGAAAACGGCACGCTGTGAGTGGTAAACTTAAAATTAACGCGTAAATCTAAACCTAACCCCCCCAAACCTAACCCTAAACCTAACCCTAAGCCTAACCCTTAACCTAACCCTAACCCTAACCCTTAACCTAACGCTAAACCTAACGCTAACCCTTAACCTAACCCTAACCCTAAACCTAACCCTAAACCTAACCCTTACCTTTATGTGAATCGGCTTGCTTTAATTTAATTTTAATTTAATTTATTTTTAATTTTATTTGTCGCGCTGCTGATGACGTCATGTACGCGCTTTGATCGGGCGGCGCGCTTTAGTGGACCACGGTTTTGACGGGTCACAGCTTAGAAAGGTCTTCACACAACATACAAGGGTGAGACTATAGTAAGAGTATGGTAGAACTACTTGGAACCAAGGAAACATTAATCATCTCTCCTATACAACAACATGTTATGATGTGATTGATGAATATTAATATTAATTTGATTATAATTTGATTTAAGGGATGGTTAATCTCTTTGTTCCTCCTCTGTTTTATGTCAAGAAATTCTGCACTAAAACAATTGTATCCAATATATGTTGGAAATAAAACCTACTGGATTCTCAACTCCTTAAAGTGGAACAAATTAATTCAAAATACATATTCATTTCATTGAGGTCAGAGCAATTGGATCTGAATCACACTATGCTCTAACTGCATCTCTGGTTCCATTCAAATCCAATTGCTCTGTCCTCAATGAAATGAATATGTATTTTGAATTAATTTGTTCCACTTCAAGGAGTAAAGTTCAGTGACATCTTCCTATTAAAAATTAACAGAGACTATTAATATGGGTTGTCTTTAATTCTCCAAAACATCTGAGGGCAGGACAAGAAGCAACAAGAAGGAAATTTATCAAAGATGGATCCAACTTAGAATTAAGGAGAAATTTCCTGACAGTGAGAACAATTAATCAATGGGACAATTTGCCTTCAGAGGTTGTGGGTCCTCCATCCCTGGAGATTTTTAAGAAGAGACTGGACAGCCTTTTTTTCAGAATAGCATAGGGTCTTCTACTTAAGAAAGGTGTTGGAGTAGAAGACCTCCCAGGCATCTTCCAAGTCTGCTATTCCATAATTCTGTAATTCTGGCTGTAACATCTCATCACAAGATTTTAACATATCACAAATTTGAAAGAAGGTTGAATTTTAATGCAAAGACTTCATTCTGAAAATTATCACCAGGGTTATCTACAAAAGTAAATCTTCAAAAATAAAGCCTCTCTAGATGTTCAAACCACAAACTCAAGACTGTTCTTATAAACAGAGACAACAAATGCTTTTGTTCTTCTAAGCTCCTTCAATTACATTATAGGTCATAATGCAATAACACTAAGTTCCCCAGATATTGAATTAAACCATCTTGACATTTGGAGAAATCTGACCTTCTTTTTTAGTCAATATCCAAGACATACATTTAGATATGAGAACAAGGCTTCCAAATCTCCTTGAAAGCTCGACTGAGCTGGCTTTCAAATGTAAGTGGGGGAAATGTTTGTTTAGTTAAAAGAAAAAAACAAAGGTCAACATCACATCGGTTATAAGGGTGCAAAACACTCAATTTAAGAATTTGATGTTAAGAGCAATATTCTAAATTTAAAGGAGGACACAGCACGCTAAATCTCACATATGGACTACTTACCTACAATAAAGTTTTATTCTGTTGTTTCAAGTATAACTGGTTAATAGATCTAAATTCCATCCCTTCCTGTTTCTGTAATATAAAAATATTCCACATGGATGTGACATTATGATCCATTGAAACATCTGTTGTCCATGAACAATAGTAAAGAAAGAACAGGGATGGAAAAATCCTGCTTGTTGCCTCTAAAGGAAGGTTTCCCTATCTTTAAATGCCCAGATTTTGTTGGACTTTAATGTACAAAATTCCCAGGTAGCCTAGCAAGTGACCAGAGAGGGTGGAAATAATAATCTTGGGGCTACAGACATAGAATTTGGGGGACTGAATAGTTATCAAATAGTTACCATTTTCTCCAACCTGATGTCCCAGTGTATTTTATTTTGTTTGTTTGCTCTGCCAGCTGGGAATTAAATTTCCAGCATATGTGGGAAGCAGCTGGTTAGAGATAGCTGGTCTAAACCAAGGATAAAAAAAAACCCTTGCTAACTATTATATCATGTGTTATCTATAGATTGGGGACGACTCCCAGAATTTATACCAAATGTTTATTAGTCACTTTATTATGTTTATATAAAACTCTAAAATGTATCAATGAAATCTAAACAGGGGATAATAGGTGAGGAGATGAATGATATCAATTATAGGCTATGCCCTGAGCCATACCCAGTGTTTATAAACAGAAATTAGTACTGGTAGAATTCATAATATATGTTAGCCTGTGGAGCTGTATAGAATCAAGCACAAAGTTAGATAATTTGTTGCTTAATTATACAACCTTGATAGCGCAGTGTTAGAACCCAAATATTGCAGGCTAAGTTTATCCACTGCCAGGAGTTTGATCCTGACCAACTCAAGGTTGACTCAGCCTTCCATCCATCCAAGGTGGGTAAAATGAGAACCCAGATTGTTAGGGGTAATATGCTGACTCTGTAAACCGCTTAGAGAGGGCTGCAAAGCACTGTGAAGTGGTATAAAGTGGTATAAAGTCTAAGGGCTAGTGCTAGTGCTTGCTAATGTATTGGAAAACACACAGGCACAAACAGACATGATAATTATATAAATTATTAGGTTTATATGCATATTTGAATAGTATTTGTATCAGATACATACTGTGTGTGTGTGTGTGTGTGTGTGTGTGTGTGTGTGTGTGTGTGTGTGTAGGCTATGTATATCATCAGTATAGATAGATGATTGATAGATAGATAGATAGATAGATAGATAGATAGATAGATAGATAGAGATAGATAGGTTTTTTTCTATATCTGCCTGTCTGCCTCTGTTTTTGTCTGTCTGTCTGTCTGTCTGTCTGTCATCTATCTATCAATCTTATGATCTAAAATTGTACCTATTTACCAAAAATGTTTTTTTTATTTAGTTATCAAATGTAGGTATCATCCAGTGGTGGGTTTCAAAAATGGTTTGAACCTACTCTGTGGGTGTGGCCTCCTTTGTGGGAGTGGCTTACCACCCATGTGACCAGATGGGAGTGGCTTGCCACCCATGTGACCGGATATGAAGATGTCGACGACACTTGTCAGAACCACCTTAAATTACCTCACACACAGCACTGGCATGCATAAGAATATGATGCAAACTTGTTTTTTAAAAGGCATCTTTGGTTTGCGTTAAAACAACTTCAACACACGCAATATTCTGATTGCATCACAAACGCAGTAGTCACCCTTACCTTTCACAGAGGCACTGAGTTTTATAAATATGAGCATGATAGTGTAGAATAATCATATCCAAGGACCAGTGGTGGGTTTCAAAAATTTTTGGAACCTCTTCTGTAAGTATGGCCTGCTTTCCGGGTCCACTGGTGGAACCTCTTCTAACCAGTTCGGTAATGGTGCGAATAGGTGCGAACTGGTAGGAACCCACCTCTGGTGTAACCCATCTCATTCCATTATTCTATGTTTTCCCCTTTGTTGAATGTGTTCACTTTATTAAAAGCACTATGTGCCCCCCCTTTTTTTTGACAATGTAATTTTGTTGCAACTATCTTGGGGAGGTTTTTTTTGTCATTTTAAAAACAATAAGAAAATAAATAAAATGTCAAGCAATTAAATTGTTGATATTAAATAATATCAACAATATGAAAGGAGGACAAATGGAAAATCACATTTTCTACCATGATGTGAAACATCATAAAACCTGTCCCAATCTTTAAGAGATTCTTCTTTGATGTTGCCTGGTTCCTGGGATTAGAATCAGGAAAGGTTCCTTTCAATTTTCACCTTCAAAAACCCATAAGGGGATTTTTAGAATTAAAGAAAACAATATCAAATTGCACAAATAAAGTGTGAACCTCACACAATGTTCATATCAAATATTATATCTTTTGTATTCCTGGGGAAAAAAAACGTCATCCTCACTGTCAGTTAGTTCTTGCTCGAGAGTCTCGCGATGGACTTCTATGGCTCTGCTTTTAGAGCTGCTGTGCTTTTGCAGTATTTTGCAGTAAGAGCCAAGGTGGCGCAGTGGTTAGGGTGCAATACTGCAGGCCACTTCAGCTGACTGTTATCTGCAGTTCAGCAGTTCTAATCTCACCGGCTCAAGGTTGACTCAGCCTTCCATCCTTCCGAGGTGGGTAAAATGAGGACCCAAACTGTGGGGGCGATATGCTGACTCTGTAAACCACTTAGAGAGGGCTGAAAGCCCTATGAAGCGGTATATAAGTCTAACTGCTATTGCTATTGCTATTGCAGTGTTTCTGTTGACTTAGTTGAGAACTCTGTAGCCCTGGCCGCATCAAAGTGAGGTTTGTTTTAGCCAACAATAATCTTTGCAAGTTGATGTCTCGAACCTCACAAATAATTCTGTCCAGCAGCAGTTCATCTAAATCACGAAACTCACAATATGCTGCAGCTTTTCGAAGCATGGCAACATATTGATTTATGCTCTCCCCTTCTCTCTGTTTTCGGAGGTTAAATTCATGCCACCACACAAATTTAGATGGCTTGGGAGCATGGTGTGTTCTCAGTGTGTTTTGTTAACGCTGACCAGGTGACGGTCTGAACCGACGTTGGCTTGGATAGAGCTTTGGTGGTGTCAAAGACCTCTGGCCCACAGTAACTCAGGAACATGGCTCTTTTCCGGTTGATGGAGATCATTGGCTTCCATGAAGCATTCAAATTGCATCATGTATGAGTGCCAGTGCTCGATTGCTGGGTCAAACATGGAGGGGCATGCACTGTCATCTTGTTCAGTCAAGGAAGATTTGAATTTGTCGCATAAAGATGGTCGCTTCATGCTGCGGTCACTCCAACTGGATTGTACTTGCTGGATTGGAATATCAGCTCTTTTTGTGCCTAGTTGCCTTCCGATCCCACCCTCATCACCAGTCTTAGAAGGACTGAGTCTTGTGACAAAACAACAGCTCTTTATTGGTATGAACTATGTACAATCCAGTGCCGCTCTTATTGACAGCAGCCCTTTTATAGAGAGCTGTCAAATAGCTCAGCCAATCACCATTCAGTATTTTCCCACCAGATCGGAGGACCTTGGGGGAACCTACCATACTGGCTGTCAGTATGTAACAATTATCATCTTTGCAACATTTCCACATCAGTATACCTCCATTATGTCAGCCTCTGTTTTGCTGCTTGCTTTTTGGCTGCCATTAAAATGGGGAGGGGGGGCATGGTATTTGGGTGCGGGAATTATTCTGTGCAGGAGTGACTGTAATAAGGGAGTTGTTCCCACCATCAACTGCGCATGCTGCAGAGAGAGGAGTTGCCGCCAAGACCAACTGTCCGGCATACCAACCTGATGATGATTTTTGAAGATGTCTCCCACATGACACCTGTGAAGTAGAGCCGAGGTGGCGCAGTGGTTAAATGCAGCACTGCAGGCTACTTCAGCTGACTGCAGTTCTGCAGTTCGGCTGTTCAAATCTCACCGGCTCAGGGTTGACTCAGCCTTCCATCCTTCTGAGGTGGGTAAAATGAGGACCTGGATTGTTGTTGGGGGCAATATGCTGACTCTGTAAACCGCTTAGAGAGGGCTGAAAGCCCTATGAAGCGGCATATAAGTCTAACTGCTATTGCTGTTGCTATTGCTATTTGTATTGGACTATGGAATGGGGTTACCAAGGGGAGGGGGTTGGGTCACATATTGATATCTATGATTACGCGCGCTTTTACCTCAGATCTTGCTTTGCTTAGCTACTATCTACTCATAACCAGTAAAAGTACTCTTAATTCTGCAAAATGAAGTCTGTACATATACTTCTTTTATACATCTACTAATGTACTAATTTCTCTACAATACATCTTATATCCATACTTATACTTCTTTTATACATATTAATCTACTGTTACTAATTTATATACAATACATTTTATATCCAGGTATGTGTACATATATTCCTTTTATACATATTAATCTATTAGTGTACTATTTTATATACAATACATCTTACATTTTTTTATCTTATTTGTTTATGCGGCTTTGTAGTTATTTTCTAATTCCTTAATCTTTCTTCCCTTAATGCTTTCTTATTTCTTTACATCTTTCCTCTATCCATTCATACCATATATTCCATACCAGGTCTGGCAGGCTATAGTTTAAGGCCCCTTGCTCTATATAAATATGCTGCTTTGCGATGATAAATGTTTGATCCGTTTTGATTGTTTTATACACAAATCATCATTCAAACCCCAAAGGACATATGAGTCAAGACATTCTCTTTTTAAGCCACGTGAAGTGATCAGCTACCACTGTGATATAATCACAGCTTCTGACTCATTCAAACCTGGACTTTTCTTCTTCATTTGAAAATATATAACAACCTTCCCTCCCTTATTTCTCTGTCTCCTTCTCTTTGCTTTCCTGGAGAAATAAATGCCTGAAATTAAAAATAAGAGGGGGGGGGGAGATGAATACTGTAATGCACAATATGCCCTCAACGTTGCACTCATTGTCAGGATTATACTCATAACATTTGTTATAAATAGGAAACAAGGTTTCCCACAAGTTGGGCATCAGGAGAAAATATGAGCTTAGTTTTGAAAATACCTACCTAGAAGTAGCATAAACTTTGAGATATAAAAGGATCTTAAAAATTAGAGATCAATGGATTCCACTGCTTTTTTTCCCTTTACTTGATAGTGGTGGATAAACTACAAATAGAAGATACTATCACTTTAAACCTTGGAGCAATGTTCTTTTCTCATGTTTTTGCCAAATATGGAACGTCACTACAGATATAATGCTTTGTTCTTTGACAAGTCAATCTACCACCTTAATTTCTCTGTGTTGTGTGAACCATTGTGTACTATTCATTACTGAATTGTGGTCTAGGTGAGAGTGAGAAAGCAGTCAAACAAAAGCAATACAAAATGCCTATGCATGTCTGTGTGGGTGCATGTGTGTGGAGAGGGAGGGAGGGGGAAAGGGGAGGGAGAGATATATGACCAGAGTGCAGTAGGAGAACTTGAGGCTGTGACTCTTAAACTGGGAAATTAGTTCTAACAAATCCCAGGAACAATATCAAAGCTCTCTGTCCAGAAGAGTGTAGTGCTAGGAGAAGCTGTACTAATAAAGGACAATATATGTAGTTGAAGGTTGAAAGGAGGGGTCCTTGGTACTCTTTGAACTAAATTCTCACTTCACCTACTCAGCCCCTTTATTTTAAGCATACTTTTCCTTTACACACATGGCATTTTGGCTTAAATGGGGGGGGGGGAACCCTGTGTGAATGCAAAACTAGGAAAGAGTGAATTTTGAAGCATAGATTATTCCATTTTGCATATAAAATCAACAAATGAAAATACATATATTCACACACTGTGAAAAGCATTTGAACAAAAAAAAAAATTCCCATTCATTTGAGTGGATGATCACATTTTTTTTATATTGGTGATGATGACAATGGTGTTAATAGCATTATGAATAGAATTATATATAATCTTCACTCTAGCTAAAAACTTTCTTCAGAAAGAAGCCTCTTATATTATCATTGGCATAAAGGAATGATTTTGGAGAGGAATATTCAACATCCTGGACAAATTTGGCCTCAATTGCAGTTTTGTAATACCGGTAACATTAAAATTCAGTAATACCATTTTAATATACAGTATATGTATGTTTCCCATTTATAGTTTCCCCAGAAAAATAATGAAGGAGGAGTATTTAGTCAAGTACTTGAACTATGTATTAAGCAATTTAGGGAAAAATGGAATGTGGCATAAGCATTCTATAATGCAATGAAAAACACACCCTGAGAAAATCCCATTCTTTCTCTATTTCTATGTTTAGCAAAAAGAAAAAAGGGTAATTTTAAACATTTCTCCAGTATTCAAAAGGAAATGTGTTCATATATATTTTAAAACCTCTGTCCAATTTTTTTTACCTGAACAATCCAAAATACTAGGATTAAATTAAATTCTCTCTCTTTTATTACAGATTAACAGATTTGGAAGGGACCTTGTAGGTCATCTAGTCCAATCCCCCTACCCCATTTCTGACAGATGGCAGTCAAGTCTCTTCCTGAAAGCTTCCAGGGATGAAGCTCCCACAACTTCTGAAGGCAACTTCTGTTTCACTGGTTGGTTGCTCTCACTGACAGAAAATGTCTCCTTATTTCCAGGTTGAATCATTCCTTGTTCAGTTTCCATCCATGATTCCTTGTCTGGCCTTCAGATGCTTTAGAAAACAGCTTGACCCCCTCCTCTCTGTGACAGCCCCTCAAATATTGGAACACTGCTATCATGTCTCCCCTGGTCCTTCTCTTCTCTAGACTAGCCATGCCCATTTCCTACAACCATTCATCGTATGTTTTAGCCCCCAGTCCCCTAAACATCTTGGTTGCTCTTTTCTGTACTATTTCTAGAGTCTCAACATCTTTTTATAGTGTGGTGACCAAAACTGGATGCAGTATTCTAGATGTGGTCTTACTAAGGCTTTATAGAGTGGCATTAGTACCTCACTTGATCTTGATAGTATCCCTCTGTTAATGCAATTTAGGATTGCATTGGCTTTTTTGGCTGCCACCATATACTAAACATCATACTAATATGTTGGCTCATATTTAATTGGTTGTCCACTAAGATTCCAAGATCCCTCTCACAGTTACTCTTGTTACCTTGTAGACAACAATCTCTCATTTTTAAATGAATTACTCTATAACACAACATGGAAACTAATAATTTCTGATAGCTCCAGAAACTCAAATATAAATCCAACAGTGTGGGCTTAACCTTCAAAATCTGAAGAAGTGTGCTAAGTAAATAAATGGTTTGGAATTTGTTTATTTGAAAGGTTGTCTTCACCAACACATCCCCACCTCTATATACTAAATCTACTTTGGAGATCCTGTGTAAGTGCCTAGTATTTATTCCTTAGTTCATGTATTGTATTTACCTCTGCTGCTATTTATCCCTGCTAACTCTTGGATATTTACAATACTTATCAATAGAAGGTAATGAAGTATCCCTAGAAAAACAAAAGAATAGTAATATAATGATGGAATTCTAACATATCATAGCAGATATGGTATTAACACATATATTGAAAGTTATCTGAAAAACCTCTGTACAAAACATAGAGAAAGCTGACAGCTAAGGTTTAGACTGAATTCCTGGGGGAGGCTAGTCCAAAGTACACGTGCAACAACCAAGAAATAGAACCTTCACTTTGTGAGACTAGTAGTAGTTTCTCCTGGAATGTACGTGTCAGGTAGGTTGGGAGCAGTGGTGGGTTCCGGATCCCATTGCAACTGGTAGGGTTGCAATGGGGTCCGGTGTCCATCACATGAATGTGCGCAGCATGCGTGCATGCATCCATACCTCTTACGACGCCTCATCGAGCCTCCTCAATGCTCCAGCTGCTTGGTGGAGCATTGCGCAGGCGCCGTGCACTCCGTGCACATGCACGGAAGTGCTGAAGAGCTCAAATACAGGTAAGGAGCTCGGGTGAGCGGGTGGGCCCTTCAGTGCACTGTACCGGAACGGTACCGGTGCTCCGGGCAGGCACTGGTACATTCGTACCGGGGCGTACCGCCTGCAACCCACCACTGATTGGGAGCCTTGGTTGGTTAAAGGGTTCTACCACAAATGCGCGATTGACAAAAGCGCGCCTGACTAAACTGCGGTGACAAAACCGCGCCAACAAAAGCACGTCAATGAATGAGCGCTGAAGCGCGCCGACAACAGCGCTCTTCAGCAGAAGCGTGCTGTAACCCTAACCCTAAACCTAACCCTAAACCTAACCCTAAACCTAACCCTAAACCTAACCCTAAACCTAACCCTAAACCTAACCCTAAACCTAACCCTAAACCTAACCCTAAACCTAACCCTAAACCTAACCCTAAACCTAACCCTAAACCTAACCCTAAACCTAACCCTAAACCTAACCCTAAACCTAACCCTAAACCTAACCCTAAACCTAACCCTAAACCTAACCCTAAACCTAACCCTAAACCTAACCCTAAACCTTACCTTAACTTAAATCGCCCTTCTGTCGGTGCGCTTTTGTCGGTGCGCTGTTGTCAGCGTGCTTTTGACATCGCGGTTTTAGCGCTGTGGTTTTGTCGGCACGCTTTTGTTGTTCGCGCATTTGTCGGGTCACGGGTTAAAGCATAATAAAGAAATGCAATACTGTACAGTGACCTTCTTTTAAAGATAAGGAAAAAGAATAAAAACATTTTAGAAAACCAAATGGGTCTTTTTAGTTTTTCTTTTTCTGGAATCCCTTTAAGCAGCCTTAGAAAGTCATCTATGCAATGATGCTAGAACACTTATATACTGCTCCACACTGCTATACAGCACTCTCTGAGCAGTTTACAAATGTCAGCATCTTGCCTCCAATAATCTGGCTCCTCATTTTACTTATCTCAGATGAGTGGAAGGCTGAGACAACCTTGAGCTGGTCAGGAACAAACTCCTGGCTGTGTACAGAGTTAGCGTGAAATTCTAACATTATTTGTACCCCCCAAGTTTGTTTCTTTTGTTTGTTTTTACATTTGCATCCCTAAATACAACAGTTGCCATTTACCCCACTTCTAGATTTTCAAAGCACAGGTAAATTTAGATATAAGTTTGTAACTTATATTTTCAAATATGCTTAGAATTTTGTGACATTTATATTTTGAGCTATGATGACACCGTAGTTAGGATGCAGCCTTGCAGGCTAACTCTGCCACAGACTGGAGTTCAATCTTGATGGGGCTCAATGTTTGATTCAGCCTTCCATCCTGCCAAGGCTTGTAAAATGAGGACCCAGATTGTTGGGGCAATATGCTGACTCTGTAAACTACTCAGAGTGTGTTATAAAGCATTGTGGAGTGGCACAAAAATCTAACTGCTATCATTGTTGATGACTTGCTATCAAGTCACTGTAAATTACATAGGTATCCTTTCTCCTGGATGATCTGGCTCTCTATTGGGTGCCCTTAAATATTCCATAGATGCACCTATCAATACTGCAATTGAATCTATCCATCTTATTGGTGGTCATTCTCCAGCCTTATAGATTTTACAAGATGGCTACTGCATGTGTTTGTTTGAGTCATTTGTATCTCAAATGAGAAATCTGGATTAATTTATTCAATAATCCATCTGTTGTTTTCTTGGCTATCTATAATATTCTCAAGAGTCTTGTCCAACACTAAAACTCAAAAAGTGTCAACATTTCTCGTTCTTCAGAGTTCAAGTTTTACTTCCCTAGAGTGCTACACGGAAAGTCATTGCTGCACAATTCTGAAATTTATATATGCTTTAACCTAATACATTTTCTAACTTACTACATGGAACACTAACTTTCATTTTACTTCCTGAGATGTCTTAAAACTGAAACCATAAACCAGGGGGAATGCTGTACCACTTCAGAAGAATAATAGAATTCAAAATTATTTGATTATGTGGCTAATTTGGATGGACAGTTAAATTTTCATTATGCTGGAAAGACATATGCAGATGCTGGAAGTGTCATAAAAAGATTGCCATTCCCTCAATTGATACTCTACACCTCAGAAAAACAGAGCTTTTTAATATTTCAATGTAAAATAAGACCATCACATTTTTTCCTTTTTTAATTAAGTTTAAATTTGTAACAGAATATCTAGCTATGTATCTAAACAAAAAAACCCAGAAATAATAAAGTCTTTTGTCAATAAATGGAGAGACAGAGAGAAGTAATATTGTTGCACCATAGCAACAGAAGTATTCTACAATCAGGGGTGATGGAATTACAGCAGCCAGCATGATTCAAATCCAACTGCAGTCAGTCAATAGTATTGGTCTACTTTTCTATACATCTAATGAGAGTAAATAGATCTGTACCTATTGATCTCAGGGAAACAGGGGTTCCTTTTGGTACTTACCAAACTCCAGTCTTGAAGTGCAAAATAGAAACTTAAAAATCTTGCTGGATAGGAAAATGCCTAGCTTTCCGCATTGCACTAAATGATAAGCTAGGTTATGTGGCTTTGGCTTTAGCTCTGCACATTGTGGGAATCCAGCCAATGGGTTTGTACATGATAGTGTATCCCTTATTTATGTTGTCTGAACCCAGTCACTTTGATTTACTCAACAAAAAGTGTGAAAACAAAGCTCGGCTCAAAAAGATGAAAATATATCCAGCTTCTAACTCATAGCCTACAGCTCTTACATGTCCCAGGTTTGTGCAGTGTTAAATAAGTTAAAAGATTCATAATGTTCTTGGGTTCTGAATGGTAAAATGGAAAAAAAGGGCTATGCTTCAGAGATGCAGCTGATAAAATAGCATGTGCCATATATTAGTGTTTCTGCAAATTGACAAACATACTTCAGAATATGTTTACTTTGCACACAAAAAGTAAAAAAAAAGTAAAAACAGAAAACTCAGCAACAAAGCATGGACATATCTTGATCAATCTAAAAATGCATGTACTCTAAAAGCAGTTTGAATCCTTGCTTGATACACACACACTAAACAATGTTTAGTGTAATCTAGAAGGCTAACTATACTGTAATAAAGTGCTATAGTTCTTGCAAAAATGGTTTGTGAATTATGATAATCACTAAGCTTCTTTCTTGTTATAGGAAACACAGTATGATTGCTATTAAGATGGTTCTTATCCCCTTTCTGTACACTGCTGGATCTTAAAAAGCGCAGTTACAGCTCAATGACAGAAATATAGGCTAACAAATGTTGCATTTTAGGCAGTGCTCCGGGATGCATACTAAATTTACCTCTGCATCAAATTTCCAGGAAAATTGAAGATATAGCCCATTTTTTCCTCCGTTTCCACAATTTAAACAGTAGATTTATGTTGAAAGAAATAAACATGATTCTTTAGTAATAAAACTGTTGCAGTTAGGCCTCTTGTTTTATAGCACTTTCCCCAGATAGTTAAAAAAAAAAAGTTGCAAGTAGGCATATTGCATCTACAGAATGTGAGCACAACATCACCACCTCTCCTCTTTTTATTTTAGAAATTAACAGACGGCGTGTAGTAAAAAGAAATGCAACTGGATGATAGTGTGACAAATGAGCTGACCACAGAAACCATGTGAACCAGCTTGGAAGGGAGTGGGGGGACTTTTAGTGTCTCCAGTTAAAGGTATTTGCCAATCTGTTCCTCCTTTGCTTTGCTATGCCAGATGTAGATTCATATAACATGCACAATGGTATTTTTGGATGGATTGGTTGTTTAAAGTCAGAAAAATTATACTTAGAAAAACAAAGCCCAGAATGTAAATTAATGGCATTCTTGACAATTACCTGAGTGTAAAGGAAAGGTTTTCTGGTAACACACACAATTTTTGTTGTATGGGATTTTTTTTCCCATTGAGTTGCTTTATTGAGCTAACACTAACAAGTATTAAACACCCCCCCCAATGATTGATTTCAAACATAGAGGAATTGAGGAGGAGGAGGAGGAGGAGGAGGAGGAGGAGGAGGAGGAGGAGGAGGAGGAGGAGGAGGAGGAGGAGGAGGAGGAGTAGTGGGGGGAGGAGAGAAGAAATTATCCTTTACAAACCAGGGCTTCTTACATTTCTTAAAGTGGGGGTAATTAGGCATATCGTGGAGTAATGGAGCAATTTGTAATCATTGTTTGTGAGGCTGAAGATCCAGCTTGGGACTTTCACTGTCAAGATAATTTGGTTAAACCCCTCCCCCCCTCTCGTAATAACATTACTACAAACAGATAGTAATTGGGGTAATTGGGTCAAAAAGTTTAAGAACCACTGCAGATTCCCTGGTTTTCCATACTTCCATAAAATCTTAAGGAAGGAGGAAACTCTTTCCATGGAGTCTTGTCTAACTTTCCCCATTAAGAGTCTATGGAGATTCTCAGCCATAGATATCATGTTGTCCCCAAAGGTTTTTTTTTTCCAAAAGGCAACAAGACTTTCTTTGTTATTTCCTTGAAGACGTTTCATTCTCATCCAAGAAGCAACTTCAATTCTTCAGAACTGAAGTAGCTTCTTGGATGAGAAGCGAAACATTGCATATCATATATAAAATGACTATATTCAACATGTTAATATTTGATCTATATTTTCTCTAATAGTACAGAAGGAAATATATTCCAAACTTTTGATAGCCAAGCTATCCATTGACTTCTAACATAGATTCAGACAGAGAGTTCTAGTTTTGTCTTGCCAATAGCACTATGAAGGTGAGAAGGCAGAAATGTTTAAAATAATGATGAATACTCATCCTATGTCATTATATAGTCCTTCAGTTGATGCCTCAGGATGAAAATGATCAGCAGATTTCCACATCTTACAGAAACTTGTAGAAATATGTCCCTTTTAATTGTTTGGGACTTAGGAAAGATGCTAACCTTTGTGGAATTTAGACCACTGATGGCAACTGACTTGTTTGACAGGTGAAATCATTCTCCCTCTCTATTTTTCCTGTCCTCTTTCCCCTAGAGAAAAGCTCAGTTTGACTCCATATTATTTGTTTAAATAAAATGCAAAAATATATATTTAGTTAATAGGATTCCACTCTAGGTTGCAGTAGGACAAACGCAGTGGTGGGTTTCAAAGATTGTTCGAACCTACACTGTGGGTGTGGCCTCCTTTGTGGGAGTGGCTTGCAATCCATGTGACTGGATGGGAGTGGCTTGCCGCCCATGTGACCGGATATGAAGATGCCGACGACACTTGTCAGAACCACCTTAAACTACCTCACACACAGCACTGGCATGCAAAAGAATATGATGTAAACTTGTTTTTTAAAAGGCATCTTTGGTTTGCGTTAAAACAACTTCAACACACGCAATGTTCTGATTGCACCACAAACTCAGTAGTCATCTTTACCTTTCACAGAGGCACTGAGTTTTATAAATATGAGCATGATAGTGTACAATAATCATAGCCAAGGACTAGTGGTGGGTTTCAAAAATTTTTGGAACCTCTTCTGTAGGTGTGGCCTACTTTCCGGGTCCACTGGTGGAACCTCTTCTAACTGGTTCGGTAGATTTGACGAACCGGTTCTACCGAATAGGTGTGAACTGGCAGGAACCCACCTCTGGACAAACCCTAAATTAGATTTAGTGTAGTGAATGTTTAAATGTAATGAAGAATAACTGAAACTAATACTGTTTGATTGTGAATTTGGCTCTTTTTCCATAATAATAATTAACAGATAATACATTTTGTTATATTTTTGAGGCACCCATACATCCTTGAGGGCTCAGGTTATACAGTATAAATCTGGATTAGGTTCTAGAGAGATGTGTAAAACTAGAAAAAACGGATTAGCATTATTAAAAACCTAGTTAGTGGGAACCAAATTAGAAAGATAACCAAGTAATTCTATTACCCTTTAATTTATTGGATGACGACATATAAACAGAATAAAATGAGCAAAACTACATGCTCATGCTTTCCTCTAAAAAAAACCCAAACAGCATATTCTTCATTAATCTAGTTTTCTCTAGTGATCAGAATGAAAATGAAATGGAGGTGGTGTGTGACAGCATGTCAAGTATAATACAGGCAAAATAAATACAATTTAAAGAAGGATCCAAAGAAACATTGGTTTGCCACATTTTGCTTAGATAGGCACTCCTGGAAAAGAAAGTCTTCTTCCAATGATTCTACATTAGTTGAGAGTAAGTACTATAAATAATTATTACACAATTTTATTTTCACAAGCACATTGGTAGATCAACGATTTCCATGATAATAACTTTCCATCCAAATAAGCAGTTGCATGAAAACAAGGGAGTAATTGCAGACAATTTACTGCTTAACAAATCAATAACAAGATATGCATCTTAAAAGGAAAATGTCTCTTAGTTTAGCTTTGACTTTTGTTAACTCTGCCATTCTTATCGCCTCAATGGTTTTAGTCACTCATCTCTTTTGGGTGGTTTTATTCTAAGATTTCTCACCTCTTTTTTCATTGGCCAAACTCCTGCACTGGAGGACTTCAGTGAAGGACTTAAGACAGTATGAGGATTTGAAGTTGTTCCCCCCTGAGGGTACCACTCAGCCAGTGGTGGGTTTCAAAAATTGTTCGAACCTACTCTGTGGTATGGCCTCCTTTGTGGGAGTGGCTTGCCGCTCATGTGACCGGATGGGAGTGGCTTGCCACCCATGTGACTGGATATGAAGATGCCGAAGACACTTGCCAGAACCACCTTAAATTACCTCACACACAGCACTGGCATGCATAAGAATATGATGTAAACTTGTTTTTTAAAAGGCATCTTTGGTTTGTGTTAAAACAACTTCAACACACGCAATGTTCTGATTGCACCACAAACGCAGTAGTCATCCTTACCTTTCACAGAGGCACTGAGTTTTATAAATATGAGCATGATAGTGTAGAATAATCATATCCAAGGACGTAGTGGTGGGTTTCAAAAAAATTTGGAACCTCTTCTGTAGGTGTGGCCTGCTTTCCGGGTCCACTGGTGGAACCTCTTCTAACCGGTTAGGTAGATTTGACGAACCGGTTCTACCGAATAGGTGCGAACTGGTAGGAACCCACCTCTGCACTCAGCCCAGAAAAAGGCAGAATAGTATAACCATGATAGCCTTTTACAACTAGAATCTGGTTCATATCTTCAGTCAAATACAAAACTTGGTAGGTAGGTTTATAGGCCGTTTGCTATTTCTCAGCCTTGTGTGGGCTGAAGAGAAAAAGGAGGGGGAAAGACATTGTGTCAAAATACTGTCAATATCCCAAAGCTCTGACAGATGCCTTCCATGCTAAAACAAAACTGATGACCTGGCTTCACTTTGATTGATTTCTAGTCTAACAAATGGAGATACAAGGTCTGACATATATAGAAGATGGTCTGTAACTGAAAAGCTACTGGTCTTTGTCGAGAACTTGGAATATGCAGTCTAGAGGAAATGTAGGACACTACAAATGTAGCTTACTTATTCTCTTCTCTTTTTCTCTCTTTTTCTATCAAAATGTTATTCTGCTTTGGCATTTCTGGTTGTGACCTTTATGATTCCTCTGTGTATAGACTTACACAGCCTGAATGAGAAAATACTTGTTTTGTTGTTAGAGTTCTCACCCCCTCACAAGAAATGCAGGTATCACATTCACCTTCTTGAACTGAATCGAGTATTGTGGCAGCAAGAATATCAGAGTGTGTATTGTAGACAGGAAGACTGGAAAGGGAGAAAAGTTCTACTCATGGAGGAAAATAATACTATTACTGCTATTAATAGTGATAATCAGTGGCTAATAATAACAGGAGCCTTGGACCAATAGCAATAAGAGTGCAAGAGATGACCAGGTGAGCCCGAGGATGGGGTCAAATACATCATCAGTTTGGAGTCACTATGCCTCATAACAGAACTACGTTCAGCCCCCCTTTGAAGTCAATTGACTCTTATCTGGTGCCAATTTGTCTTGACCATTAGTAGATAGGATTCTTGTTTATAAGAAGCATGAAATAAACTCATAGTATTTTTGAACTCTATCCTGATTTGTGGTGCCTGACAAGGAGCCCTGGACCAATAGTCATTGAAGCCTAGGGTGGAATGCCAAAACACCTTGAACACCATCAGAATTGACCAATTCACCATCAGTCAATTGCTAAAGGCAGCTTTACTTAGACCACTTACATCCTGTAATGATACCTCTAATACCATCAAACATCAACATTTGCTTATCCCCAATCCTTGGGAAGGACTCAATAGGCAGATTAAAATGTCAAGTTCAATCGAATACCTGGCTTACTGTGTAACAAACCATAATTGGTTAATGGCTTAGAAATGATATGCCTGAACAGTATTGCAACTTCAGAAATCTGAGAGCAAAAAAAGAGTCAATTTAATATAATAGTTAAAGAAGGGTTGTTTTTAATGGATCAAAAATCCATTCCAAAGTGTTTCTTCTCCCTTTTACATCCTCTGCTACATCACACTTCTCTTGTTCTTCTTCCACCACACACATGAGATGAAATATCTTGCCTTGAACCAAGGTTTCAAGCAGTGGTAGACTCCAGAGCCAGTTATTCTGGTTTCAGATGGAACATGTTTAGATTTACTAGAGTCAAAGTCACTTTCAATAAGCTGGAATGGCAAATTGCTTTCCTAAATGTTTTAATAGGAGGATCTACTGAATGAATGTAGGTACACCCCACACTAGTAAGAAATCATCTTCCCAAGTCTCATCTTTGGTTATTTGTGTGCCAGGTGGAATCTAGAGACCTTGATACTTTCAAATCCACTTAGGATCATTTTGTGAATTTTCTTAAAGCCCAAACTTAGGCAAGTGAACTTGGAAGTAGCCTTCAACGAAGTCACTTGGTGTCAGTACTGCCAGCCTGCTTCGCTAATGCCAGACCACCATGAACTCTGGAGGGAGCTAGCAGGTTGGGGAGTGAAAACAAGAAACCAAAACCATTCTGAGTGCCCACCAAAGACATCAGCCGGTCAAGCCCAAGATTGCAAGCATGGGAATGGAACGTGGAACACTGCTGAGCCTGCCAAGCATGTTATCAAAACAACTTGTTTGAATCCAATTGGACAACAGGGAGATTATGGGGGAGGGGGGACTTGGGAAAGGGAAAAGTAAATAGGCAGTTCTCATCTCAGATCTGGCTTTTCTTATCTTGTAACCACTTGGCTTTAAGCATATCTTTTACTACAAATGCAGTCAAGGACTCTTCTTTCCTTAATGACCAAGTCAGGAGACGTCCAATACTTGGACTTGTTTCCAGATTGGTACCTAACTGCAACCTCAATTGATTAATTGTTGCCACCAGGGAGATTGGGGGATTATTGCTTTTTTATTGGTTTTATATTGGGCTTTTATCTTCGTAAGCCATCCGGAGACACTGCAAGTGAGTTGGGCAGCCATACAAATTTTTATAAATAAATAAATAAATAAATAAATAAATAAATAAATAAATAAATAAATAAATAAATAAATAAATAAACAAACAAACAAACAAACAAAACAGTAAATATCCAAGTTTTGTACACTGGATAAACAAAAGAACTACACACACACACACACACACACATACAGACACACACACAAACAGAGCACACATTTTATTTACAAAACTTGCATAATAACCCTATTAAACGATGCAGTGTAATTCTTTCTTTTTGAATTTTTTTATCATATTGAGACAGCATAAAATAGCTTTTATATGCATCACTGATCACAAGCTTTTTATCTTTGAAAACTGCTCTTTGTTTGAACTCCCCAAAACCATTTCTCTAGGCTCTGCATACTGTGCATGGTGTTTAATATCTAATCTACAATCCCAGGCCAGCCAAGATGAAACACTTAAAAACAACATCCCTCCTCAAACAAATAATGCGAAATAAAAAGATAACGCTCTAAACAAAATCAAAGAACAAGCATCAAAGAGTAAGGAATTGGTCTCCAGAGGGAACATTTTGTTAATCTTGAAATGGAAAATGAATTGTAGAATCAGATTTGACAAAAGAAATCTCTTTATTCTACATGTAGTATTAAAAGGAGCAATTTCAGAAATGGAGTTAAAGTAAGCCATTTCAGAAATGTTATGCAGAAAGATCTAAGAGGTTTCAACATATAGCACTTAGGCTGGTACACCATTCAGTTTCAAAATTACAGGATATAAACATATTTAATTGTTCAGAGTGATCATCAACTGTGCAATGATATTGGCAATGCAGGCAATATAAATAAAAATTCATGATCAATCCTGATAATAGCAATAGCACTTAAACTTATATACCGCTTCACAGTGCTTTACAACCCTCTCTAAGCAGTTTACAAAGTCAGCATATTGCACCAACAATCCAGGTCCGCATTTTATGAACCTCAGAAGAATGGAAGCTGAGTCAACCTTGAACTGGTCAGGATCAAAATCCTGGTATTGGGAATGCAGAATTAGCCTGTAATACTGCATTCTAACCACTGTGCCACCACGGATAGGAGGATAACTAAGATTATTTATGAGAACTAAAGTAAATATACAGTATTTTGCAAGCTTGAGAAGAATGATGGGATGGTGTAGACTGAAAGATCCCAAATTAAAATGAAAGAAGATACTAAATCAAGTTTTCATTAGGTCTTTGCATCCTGATGACAGCCCAGATTAGTCCCTGCCGTTTTCTTAGCAAAATTTTCCAAATTAGTTTGCTTTTGCCACCTTCTTCCTAGGATTGAGAGAGTCCAAAGTCACCCAGCTGGTTACATCCCTACAGCATGAATTCAGTCTCCTGGTTTCTAGTCTGATACACAAATCACTGCTCTGAACTGGCTTCCATTAATCACTTTGGTGCGGGACAATTCCAAAGATCTTGCTGGGGAATTCAAAATCACTTTCAGTTATGAAAGGTGGTGGGCACTGGTAGGGTCCTTTTAATAATGGAACCTAAGAACAGATGATAGCATTAAAAGGATTTCTCTGAAGAGTGAGAGACATTCACTGTTGACATGGGAAAGTCATCAGTTCTTTCTTTTTGACATATTTTGTTCTGTAGCAACAATGAAACCTTGTTGACAGCTTGACTACTTTATATCCTCCATAATACCTTGGTTAAGCCTGGCCTATGTTGCTTGTGGAATGATGGACATGAGAGAAGGTCA